>NC_018395.1:6151851-6276481 GCF_000208865.1 Neospora caninum Liverpool
TTTTTGGGGGGGGGGGGGGGGCGACTGAGGCCGCCTCATTCAGAAAACGGACACAGGCTTTTGGACACCCAAATGCGAGTGGTCTGAAGGGGCGGGTGTGATTGTGTGTGTGCTAGGGGGAGTGAGGGAGACAACTCTCGCCACTGGACGTGACTCCAGCCAAGATGCCAGATTCCCCCACTGCATATCTCAAAGCAGAGATAAGGAACAAATTTGCCACAGGAAGAACAAAGAGTTCACGGAAGCTCGACCACGCACCTGGCACGGGCACGCAGACCCATCGTCGCCATCGCGGTGGCCGATGTGCATTTCTTCTTCTTCCTTCTTCTTGCCTTTCCTTTTGCTCTTTTCTGCGCGCGGCCCCGCCGGCTGGTTGCCCTTTCCCTTCCCTGGGGCGGCTTTGCCTTTCCCCCGCGGTTCCTCCTTCGCGTCCTCTTCGTCTTCCTCTCCGAGATTCAAATTGTCGCAGTGCACAGGAAGCGCCAGGTACTTTGGGGCAGACAGGAGCAGCCACGTCCCCCGAGGAAGGAGATCAAAGTCGTTCAGCCAGCAGTAGAAAAACCGCCACGGACAAAGGGGGCTGACCTGTATCGAGACACAAGAAAGACAACCTCTCAAAAAAGCTTCGCTTCCAGCGAGCAGCGACGTCCGGTCGCCGGGTACTCGACTGCTCGAGTCTGACAGCGAGGAACGGGTCGGACGGTTCCACTGGCCGACAGGCGGCGCTGGTGTCCCTCGGTGAGGCACGCGGAGCCCGAAACCGTGGCTGATGTGTGCGCCTTGTTGGCCCGAAGAATGTTTGGAGCTCTCCCGCCACAGAAAAGCATCACTCTGGGCCGCGAGGTATGCACGCTCAAAAAACCTCGATGGACTCCACGGAATTTTTCAGGACACAGCGCAGCCTAGAATCGGTGCGTCAATGAGAGGAGAAAACTGTTTTTACACGAGCAATTCGCACCCATCAGGGTCGTGAGCGCCACCGCCACTCGAGCGTGCGTCGGCGGCCCCCAAACTGACAGGCCAGCAGGCGCTCTTGAGTCGGCCGACGGATATCGTTTTTACCTACTGGACCCTTCAGTTTAAGCGGAACTGTAGTTTATCGCGACTGAAGTCCGCAGTTTCCGCGGCACTTTCTTGGAAACGCAAACACGGCGTGTTCTCTCTCCACGCCTTGCGAACAGAACTGGGAGGCGGTTCTTCACTTACCCCGGGAGTGGCGAACTCGATCGCCTCGACAAGGATGCGCGGAAGGAACGCCTGGAGCACGAGGCGCGTGCTCGACGCCGAGAGGGCTGGATGCACCCACAGGGCCTTCAGGCAGCGTTCGTTGGTTGTCAGCAGCTCGACGAGTGCCCAGCCCACAAAGCGGCTTCGACTGAGATTCCCGTATTCGCAGTCGACCAAGTACGGACTCGTGTGGAGGGAGATGTAGACACCTGGCCACGCAGCACACAATCGCGGTGGCGCCAAAAAGTGTTTCTGCAAAAGTCCCTTGGTGCCTCGGCAAACCTCGGCCGGCGCGCGGAGGCTAGGGGCGAGGGCCTGCTACGTTTTTGTCGAGTTCGCTAAGAAACGCATTCGCTTCCTGGCAGTTCGCAGTATGCATCTGCCGAAAGAACGTTCCTCACCAGAGAACTCTCTGTCGTCGAAGTCCGAGCTCATTTGTGCGAGGTGTTTCTTGACCTCTTCACTCATGTCTTGCATGATCCAGGGAGACGCCTTCTGACGTCTGTCTGACTTCTTGTTGTACGGAGTCAGGTAGCACGACTTATTCCTCAGCAGCTGCTCCGCCATGTGAAGTTTCTGACGAGTGATGAAATGGTACAGTGGAAGAGACGAGGACGAGCTGTCGCTAGATTGAGGCGACCCGTCCGTCTGTGCACACCAGGCAGTGATCAGCAAAAACACACACAACGCACGACGTGGCACGCGTCGCCCCTTGACTTCTCCGATACCGGCTCCCCCGGTCCCGAACGTCCTGTCGTCGACGTCACTTTATGTTCAGTGCTGGAGGTCATGAAAACGGAATGTGTCTACCCCAGAGGGCATCACGAAGCATTCATCCGCTCGCCACAAACCAACGAACGTGTGCTTCATCCTAGGCCTGACCCTGTTACGCCCTCGCGGTCCTCGCACAAGACGCAAAGCCGTCGGTCGATTTGTTCTGCTGCCGAGCCTTTGTCCCTTTGTCTGTTTCTTCAGTGCTAAAGCAGCTCTCAAGACATGCGTCTCCGTCCGTTCGCTGTAGTGACACACTGGACCTGTTTTCAGTCCGCCACGTGCGTCGAGTCATTCCCAAGCCCCTACACAAATCTGGAGAGACGCTCTGAGGGTGGAGAGGCGCAACCCAATGCACGAGATGTATCAAGCGTGGGCGCAGGATCCGGGCCAAGCTACTGAGGCACAGGCGATCATGCCACAATGGAAGCCGCGAAACAGCGAGAAACCGATATCTTTGAAGTTTGTTCAAGACTGTTAGAGGGATTGGTATATCCAGAGCAGCGGCACCTGCGCACCGCGTGGATTCCGGGACTCCCACAGTCTTGGGCGAAAATTCGCATGTTTGCGGGACGCTGTTTCGGCCGACCTGCTCGACTGTCTCTGGACACTAAAGCATCAAACAGCGTCGCGCTTCAGACTCACCTGCGCCGCCCGACCGCCCCCATGGGGCCGTCGTGCCGAGACGCCCTCTGCCTTCGAACCAGGCGGAGACGCTGGAGTCGCCGCCTGCACGGGAAGCTTTCTCGTTTTGACGCGAATGCCATGGCTGTCGAAGAACCGCTGCGTTGCAGCAATGAGCTGTTCCCTTAGCTGTGTTGCGTTCGCTGGGAGCGTCGCTGGATCCGAAGCTGACGCCATTTTGTCAGCAGAAGGCGCGAAATCCGGTTCCTGTCTTTTCTGTCCTTCTCAGTGAATCTCAGCTGCCTCAACCGTCTGCCCGCCAGTACGTGTACACATACATGCTTTTTGTGCAGGAATTTACAAGTAGACAATCCCTGTTGGGTTGGGACGTCGTAGGAAACGGTGACAAGATTGCTGGCCGTTCACAAGCCGGCTGAAATTCCTTTCCAAACAAAAAGGTGGATTAGGTGTTGCGTTGTACTTGGTCATGCATCTCGGCAACTTAGTCATGCTCCTTCGAACCCGCGTCGAACCGTTTCAGGTAAAAGTGCATGGTCTCTAGCAACAAAGGGACCCATGAAGCGCGTGCAAAAGAAAGCGGTCGAAGAAGTCATCCGATTGTTCGCACGTTCCGGACGGCATGACACGCGCGACACATTGTGGAAGGCCACACGAGAATTGCGTTTGTGGCGAAACTATTTCAAGCTTGTGACGAAATTTCAAAATATGGAGCAATCTTGTCGATACCACGCACAACGGATGCCGGGGCGATTGACAGAAGCGGATTTCGCATCCGAATTTCGAATGCAACACGCGATTGCTTTCTTTAGCTTCTGGTGGCAACAAGCCACACGGACATTTGCTCTTTTCTGAGCTATAACATACTCGGACGTAGCAGTCTTTTCACGCCCAATTTCCCTGCGTTAAACGCATCCAACAGCGAAAACACCGCTCTCGTTCGATTACAAATGCCACGATGTTTACGGAAAGCGAAGCGTGATGTTTCCAAAGGCGGGCAGACGGAGACATGACACCGTGAAATAGCTGAACAAGCGACTTTTTTTATCCTGGGACCCGTCAGAAAACATGTTAGGTACTCAAGACGAAGGAATGGGGAGGGCAGCAAACGGCCTACGCGCACACTTACTGCTGCATGCACAGAAGCATCAACGGTGTGAAAAATCGAGGATCGAAAAAGTGGGGAAACGCGATGGTCTTGGCTGTTTCGGGGTAGCACCCTGGCCCGTAAACAAAAGGAAACCCCATGCATCAAAACGTGAAACGGCTTTTGTGCGCAAGGAACAGTAGAGACGTTGAAGTGCAGAACGGCGTGTGTAGATATCAGTTACCTAGGTGGGTACGGAAGGCTACATCCGAACAAATAGTCTGTGTGTCTGAACCGCGCAGCCTGCGCGATATCAGTGCAGTCACCGACTCAGCACTGGGACGTAGAACACCAGCCTTGGTCTTCGATAAACATGTTTTAAACGCTTCCCCCTTCTCCGCAGTACGGGGGGAAAACGGCTATTGGTTGCACGTTTGCACTACCGTCGTTTCGTTTGTGAGGCCTTTGGGGTGTCTTCCGCGGCGCAAATCCAGTTCTAAAATCAGTATGGCAAATCGATCTGGTGAGGGTATTTCGGCAGTTCACTTGTCATGGCAGTCCGGCATTTGTCTAATGTGGTGGGTCACAGGAAACTCGAAAAACGAGAAGTGTGCTGAAGGAGGTTCTTCAAGCGTCATGGTAGGAAAACTCATTACTGGGCTTGCGACTGTTCAACTAATCAGATGTTGCTGGATGTTCGGTAAATAGGCTGTAACGAAATGGTAACCAGGACACTACGTAAAGCATATTTAGCTGCCATCAGCGGTGCCTGGTTCCCAAGCCTAAACAGCCGTGTTTTCGGATTTGTCTCTCATAGAAAGCAGAGATACAAGGACGTCAGATTTTCTAATCATGCCTTGCACAAATGCACCGACAGTACCTGTGTTTTCTGTTTAGAAAATAGATTTGGGTCTGCAAAGAGGTGGTATGCACCCCAGCTTCGTTCCTACAGGTGGAACACGCAAAGCAATCTGCAAAGTCATACCATTCATATTCCTCTTCACGCCACGGAAAAACTTAGGGGTGGTCAGTTGACGCTGTGGCACAACTTTGGAGGTGTCGTCAGAAACCGGTAGGACACCGAAGTCCGCCCTCTTCGTCGGACGTCCACTCAGTCGAGCTGTTCCATCTTCCAACTCCCAGATACTGTAAAATGTGTACATTACAACCACCCTCGGCGGCAACAGTTTCGATCTCACATTCGCTGTGCAGAAGACGTTATGCGGTCGTATATCACTATACAGTTTCTGTCGATTTCTGTCAGATGTGACAAAACAAATTGTCTTTGTAATTATTTGTATCTATTCAGAGTATTGATGATTCGCGGATGTGCCCCACTTGCTCTGAAAGTGGAGTTATATACGAAAGACAACGAATAAAAAGACTACCTGATTTCCTGTTACTAGAGTCTCGAGCCTTCTGCCTTGCTGACTGCCACTCTGGACACGCCCACAAACACCGGACGACAGACGGAAGGAAACACGAAAAAAGATGTTAAATCTGCTGTAACTCAGTACCGGGTGCGTGCCCGCTGTATGCCATCACGACTGTTTCCAGTCTTGCCACATTTCACCACCCCAGGAATGAGACTTTGAATAAACAGTGACTCAGCCGTCACTCAGAGTTTCCAGAAAAGTTTTCTGGATCTCCCTAGAGACTGGGGTCAAACTCTCTTGTGGCACTTCCCATTTTCTTCGCCCCATACGCTTCCATGCCCCCGTTCGTTCAGACTATAGTCGCTCTTATAAATTTGTACTCGGTACGGCGTCGGAACCATCAAATTCACCTCATTTCTTGGCACTATGCTCACAGTGCGGAGAACAGTGGATGACAATCTTTTCTCCACACCCTGTGGGCGCATGCTTGCCAGGCCGCACACATCGGGATTTCATGCCCCCACTTTTCCCCTACCGAGACACTCTATGCCCTTCCACGTTCCAAACCAGTGATAATTATCTGCTCATGATCGCGGTCAACGCAGTGCCGCGTCAGCAAATAACGCGTGACGGCTTTTGACGGTGGCGATACCCGCGCACCGGGAGAAAGACAAGGGAGCGGGAGCGTCTTCCACATATGGGTTCGCCAAGTTGTCTTGATGCCGTAGTCCTTTCCATATAGCGGCAGGAGCGTTGTTCTTGCATTCCTCCACTTGTATCGAGTTATGAGCATTGCTACTTTCGAATATGGATGTCGGGAACTGTCTCACCTGCAAAATCTTTCTTCCAACATTCCCACCACACGCTCATCCGAATCGCTCCGTTTATGAAACATTTTATCCCTGTTTCCTGGTCTCGGATGAAATAGGGGTGTCTGAAGCATCTGAAGCACCAATATAACAAACAATCGACCAGCCAAACTGGAAGTGCCCCTAAAAAAGCCCTGTAAAAACTACGCCAAATTGTTCTCTAGCCTGCTCAATCCTTTCTCTAGAAAGGCGCATGGAGCAGAAATCAACATGTCTATTCTGCTTTGAGCGCATGGACGACGGACTGCATTTACCCCTTTCGGCTGAAAAGTACACAGCGTGCCCTCCTCGCCCCATAGGTTGTGCGCAGTAGATCTTCCTTCGTGAAAGAACACTGCTTTGTTTTGTGTCTACAAGGGAATAGAACAGGCCTCATATACGCAGAAAAAGGAGCGTACAGTGGGGCTGATTTGCAGAGAAGAAAACGGGAAACAGCCACATTGCAGTAATAGGACGCGTGGCGTGATGCCACGGTATCCTTTTCGGCTGCTATTCTGGTTTCGTGTTGCCTCCGTTTCTGGAATGTGGAAGAAAACGTATGCTAATCCAAGAGACTTGGACTCCCTTTTACTGGAACTGGAAGGTCCAAGCTTCCAACGGTCATGCGGTAAGACACAGGCGGTAATAGATTCTCGATATTTTTTTTCTGTTCCAGGTTGATCTGCTATCCAGATTTCCGACGAGCACGAGGTTTCCTTTTACTTCAGGAGCCGGTTCTCCCGTGTACGACCTCCCTTTTTTATACATAAATGTACGTTTTTTATTTCACTTGTTCGCCTGTGTCCCGACGGGGACCCTAAACTCGTTTTTTCTTGCATCGCCATGCGTGTCTTGAGTCCCCTGCGAGACAGAGGGCCTCTGCTGCTTTCCTCCGCAGCTTCCCCCAGACGATCCCCCAACGCGTAAGTACGACGGGGCTGAGAAGGACAATAATGGACATACCCCCTCCATCACATGCCTTCTGCGTTAGTGACATACGCCTGTCTTCACCCTACACATCTCAGCCGGTGACCCCCGGAGCCACGTGCGACGTGAAGGAAGTACGCGAAACCTATTCCTGTTCACCGTAAAGTGAATCCACCTCAGCAAAATACAGGCTGCAGTTCCAATAGTCACACATCTCATAGATGTCTGCAGGCAACATGAAGGTGAGTGGTAAAAAAAACTGAACTCTGCTCTGGTCTCTCCCTAGAACCAAAGATCGGTGCGCTACCCTCAGGCACGACCTCTTTAAGAAATAAAGGTGCGACTGTCTTGACACGTGATCCTAGGGTAACAGTGAAGGGGAAGTCGGACGTCCGTGTTGTCATCTCGGGGTTGTTTTGCCGTTCCGTTTCACCTTGCGCTGTATCCTGCTTTTCGCCTCTGTTCAATCTCGACTTGTTCTTCCTTCTAATCGGCTCCTTCTCTTTCGTCTCCACCGACAGCAATCAACGTTCACCTTTCTCTCTCGCATTTTCTTGCGTCTCTTTCATTTTGGATATCTTGTCGTTCTTCTAATTGACGGCTTCTCTTTCTTCTTCGGCCACCCGTACATTTCCTCTCTTTCGCCTTCGGTTTCGTTTGCAGCTCCATTATCCGGCTTTCTGTTCTGCTTGGCTGTTTTTCTTTTTCTTCCACTTGTTCGCTTTGCTCGAGGCGGCGTGCGCCTGTGGTTGTTCTGGACTCCCCGCCAGCGGCAGACTGTATATGCCGGATATATAGTAGGGGTATATCGGCACTGCTGCCACTGACTTGCTCCGAGGACCACATCTGAACTTCTTTTCGTCGCTTTCTCCTTCGATTCAGCCATCCATCAGTACAGGGTATTCTCGCCTATCTCCGCCCCCCTTTCTCTCGCCTGGGTTCAGCTCACCAGTCGTCGGACTGAGCATCTGTCGGAGCGCGTCGTCGCGAGGAGTCCGGGGCCGCAGCGGGAATCACGGAAGGCAGTCGCACGGCCCGAAACACTTCCGGAACGTCTTCCATCGGCGGAGGTTGCCACGGGCCCACAAGTGCAAGTGCGTCCAAGACGCTCGCTCCCCCAACTTCTCACGCACCTTCCTCTGCGCCTGGAGCATACCCAGCCTCTCCTTCAGGCCCCGCCGCTGGCGGCGCGGACTCCACCGGGGTCGAACCGTTTATAATGCGCGGCGACTTCATCCCTCCACTGTGTCCCTCAGCTTGCTCCCGATGGTGACGGAACGGGCACGCGTCGCCTCTGATGCATCTCCCCTGTAGCCGCAGAACCGCAATACGCTCAAAACCGAAGCTGCTAAAGACAGCTAGACGTGTTTAATTTCAACATGCCACCACACGAAGCTTAACCGGGCGCTTCAGCCAGATCCGACAGACACAAACTTCACGAACAAAACTGGGAAGCCGCGCCGGGCGACCCTTCGTTCCGTGGAGACCCAGAGGTAAAACTTCGCCCCACTATCCACGGAAGAGACGGCATGAAAGGCAGTGAAGGCAGGACACGCAGCAGCATGAAGCCTCGTTGAAATGCACCTTTTCCCTGCGGCTCTAATACTCGTAAACGCGCCAACCCGCTTGCCGAAAAACTCCTTCCACCTCAGCGCTGCCATTCCCGTTCTAAGCTTTTTTCTGGCACATCGGGCACATACATGCGAGCACTCTCACGAACGGGACCGTTCCCAAGACCCAACTTTCCCTGTGTTCTACCTGTAGATAGAAGCGACATTCCCGATTCCTGAAGGGCCCCAGCCCTCCGCGATCCGGCGAACGCGACCGAGGTCTGCCTCTGACAATGCGCACAGAAACAGGAAGCCAGGTACTCGCGGGTCGTTCTTTGTGAATTTCGATGAAACTCAAAACGTTTTCACGCAAGCGCCCAGTGGCACACAGATAAACAGCCAGCGTTATACACACACCCTCTGTAGATCCGCCCTCTCGGATCACACTCGGCCATGCACTGTTTCAAGAGATCTTGACACGACACATCCCCCTCGGCCGTAGGCACAGCCATGCAGCAGTTGCGTGAAAACGACGACTTTTAACGAAGATAGCAATCGGATGGGATCACTTCTACCGCAGCCTCCCAGTGAATGCGACCAGAGCGCTTCACAAGGCCTACCTGCCATAGCCGTAGTCGCGACCGTACGGAGAGTAACCTGGGTAGCTTCGCGCGCCGCCATTCAAATCTGCATGCACCAGGACACGACGGGTGTCACACTCCTGACTCGCACCCACACATTTGCATACAAAGAGAAGCATGCATGCCCAAACGCGCACATACGCAAGAGTGTAGAGTGGGGTGCGCCATCAGACAGCTGCGATCCGCCGCAGCAGGGGAAGTGACGGTCTGTAGAAGCCAGGCCGTGATGTCCACACAGTCCACCGGCTGTGAGTCGGGCACGGTGGGCGGCGTTGTCGGTTTTCTTACCGTCTGCGCCCGTCGCCGCCGGATGCACAAGAGACGCTTCGTGGACAAACGGGCAAGCATCTCCTTTGCGGCAGCCGTGCTGCAAACACGTGAAGCCACACGCGCAAAAACTTTGCACATTCTCGCGGTTGCTGTGGAAACGCAGCGCGTGTACGCAATTTCCACGCTGGCGTGTGTCGTGAAGAAGTCCAGGTGAGGCCACGACCCGTGGGGGCGTTTCGGGCCGTCCCGTGCGCGTTAAATTCTACCGATCAAACCGAATTGCACATACAGCGTTAGGCATGTACGTCCAAACTCCGGCTGCGACTCGCGAAGAGGTTTGCAGGTCTGGCCACAAAAGAAAATGCTCTCTCTTCGCTCCTGCTGTCGGCGCGACCGCTACGACAGAAAACCCCAACCGAGACAACCCTTGCGATTCCCAGACGACGCGGCATCCCTATCGCTCTAGAGTTGACCAGTGCACGCTGCTCCCTCGAGCCACGCCTGGCCGCTGTCTTTTCACGAAGACCTCCTCCGGAAAGCCAACATACAGGCCTTGCTTTGTTTCTTTTCACACGCGGACGAGACACCGCAGTCCGAAGATATCCGGATGCTGTTCTGTGTGCTGTCCTGGCGCCAAGGCCACACCGACAGCCGTCGCGTTTCGCGTGAGAGACTGAGACGACGCAAAGTGGTTCTCACCGGCCAGAAATTGCACAGTTTCCTGCTGGTGGGAAGCATCACAGGGCGATCGGCGACTGGATCCGAGCTGACTGCTCCCGGGTGTTGCATGTGGTACCCGGACGCACTGGGAGAGGAGGCTGTCGATCCAGCTGCAGGGAAATACAACTCAGTGTGCCGGGCCCCGGCTGTGGCCACATTCGACACCTGAATCTGCTGGGGAGTCGCCGAGTACGTGGTTGGATAGGAGTACCCGCCGTACGGATTCGGCTGCTCCGAGCGGCCAGTGACCACAGTGGTGGGCGCCGTCGCAACGACCGAGGAAGTGCCGAGGTGTCCATACGCCCCGCCGTCGCGCACGGCCACAGCGTAGTACTGCCCATATGGCGACACGGACTGCGAGTTGTTGCTCGCAGCTGCAGCCTGGCGGAGAGCCGCAATCTCCTCAACCGAAAACTTGCCTGGAAACAACCACCGCAGCGACAGCAAGTACTCACTGAAGAAGGCACTGCGCCGCCACGCGCGGTCGCGTCCGCGCCTCGCTGACACACGGCGATCCGCCAAATCTGCCACTGCGTCTCCTGATTTTCGGCGGACTGCCTGGACCGGAGTTTCCAGGCAAGAGACATCGGGGTGCGCTCGTCCTAGACGGGCTCTATACGCCTGCGGGAAGAGCCTTCGGGTCTCGTAATGGAAAAAAAGAAGAGACTCCATGAGCGCGTGAACGTACCAGGCAGCAATTCGTCGACAGAGTGCGCAAATCCGCAGTACACTCCGGCGCTGCACTGCCCGCTTCGGTTGACGCAAAGATCTGCATGCATCGGCCACACGCGAGGTTCGAGAGATTTCGCGCAACAAACACGAATGACTCGGTTTCGCAGATGTGAGGGGAGTCGCTCGACGCTGAGTGGATAGAGCCACGCCCTTCGTCGCTTCCTCTCTACCCTTCTCCACTCCGTCTCCGTGAGCACTCGACAGCACGGATTCGGCCGTCGGCTATGGTCCCACGAAGGATTCAAGCGGGATCGGCAGACCCTCGGAACTCTAGAAGCCGGCAGATTGAACATAGCTGTGCGCCCCGAATTAACTCATCGTTTTCTCACCTGTCTTGTAACCAGTTGGCGGCTGCGGATACTGAGGGCCAGATCCTGTAACGGAGTAGTACGGCGAGGGACCGACTTCCGAGGGCAAAGCCATCCTGCTGCCGCTCGGATGCATGTACGGACAGTTCGCACCGTGTTTACAGACCCCCTGCACGGCATCGATCGCAGAAAGGACGCAGTCTGATATTGGTTTTTTCCCCCGACTTCGCAGCCTCGTGTCACCCAGTGGTCGTTGGTGGCTGAAGCTATATGCGCATGCAGTCTGTTGAAGAAAAGGAGGCGTCGGTCTGGGGCCCTGGAAACAGAGACATCTGCGCCGGTGTCAGTCACAGCGGCGCGCGAGACCGTTTGAAGCTTCTACGAGACTGCCCACGAGAGAGTCGCTTGGCACTGACAGCAGGTCACCCTTTGGCGCGGTCACGGTTGAAGCGTGGCAGCTCTCTTTCGGAAGCCTTGCAAACCGCGGGGCACAGAACCTCGTCCCTTTCGCTACAGTCAGTTTTGCAGCACGCCTCCGCATACCACGTCCCTGGACGAGTAGTTCGGCACCCCAGAGCCGCCTAAGTACTTTGCGACTCACCCGCACGAAAAATCTGCACAGAATGCCTCGTGTGCCTTTGAGATCTTCGATGCCATGGCTGAATGTGCACCTGTGGCCGTTGCGGCAGTTGCCCGCCTGTAAACGGGCAGAAAGCATCGACACACACACACACGCCTTGGCGTCAACGTCCAGCAGACCCGGAAAGCAGCGGCGACTCCGCGCTTGACGCATGCGCAGGATCGCCGACGAAGGGTACACGATACCGCTCGGAAACGGGGCGGTTGCGGCTCTGCGAAGAGATGCGACAGGCACGAACGCCGGAGAGCGTCGGCGGAGTAACTCCGCTTCAGGCTGTTATTCGCTCTTCCGCGCGGAAGCGGCGACTCTGACCAAACACGACGCCCGCAGCAAACGCCGAGACGGCGAATGTGCCCGAACGCGACCTAGTCCGAGTCTCTGCGGTATTCACGCAGCCGTATGGGCAGGGTTGGCGGACGGCGAGACGGCGACCCGCGCCTTCCCTTCCCCGAGCGCGAGCGGTCACTTCGCGGGGATCACCATTCCACATTCCGCTTTTTCACGGTGTCGCAATAGGTTTACCCACGCCTTTCTGCGCTCCCTCCGCCTCTGCTTGGCGACAAAACGCCGAGAACATAACCGATGTGGAATAACCTTAATGTGGTAGGATATTGAAGTCCAAAAAGATCGAAGGTCCAGCTGCGAGGGGTGCCCATCAGAGGGTTGTTCCCTGCGCCCCTGGACTGAGGCGGCACAGCCTTGTTAGGCACAACGTACCTGCCAGTGCCTGCACAGAGTCTTTTTGTACGGCGCGCTCCTTCCATACGGACCTCCATAGTACCCGGCAGACTCATAGTTTCCGCCGCCGTCCTCAGAACCGTGACCAGCCTCGGCTGGCTGGGGGCCAATCTGTTGAGCTGGTTCCACGTCTGACATGCTGGCAGCAACGCACGATCCAGCTGCAGAATGCGTTCAACGGTTTCCCCAGAACTGCACAGACCTCAACCCCACGAGACGCCGCCCGTTAAGCGGACAGGCAACCGGAGAAAAACAGGTGCTCGGGGAAAGGGGAACAGCCTCCTCTGCGACGCCGGCAAATGCACTATGTCTCTTGTTCGAATAGGCAAGTCGACCGACTCAAGAGAGTGAGGAACAGAGGGAAGGGCGGCGGCCGCCCCGACACGTGTAGGTACAGTGGATTCCCTTGAGAAGGCCAGTCCGATCGCTGCAGGTGCACGCAGCAGGAAGCGGAAAAGAAAAGCGCAGTCGGGGTGCGTAGACGGGAAAAAAGAGGAAGATTCACACAGAAGCTGCTGACAGACGACACACCGAGGGAAAGATCACCCGGATCAGAAAAGGCCTGCTAGTTATTGCTGTGGTGCGCAGCAAATTGCCAGCCTCGACATTCGCGTTGACGAAGTGTACTGCGTTTCCCGTAGCCAGTCCACCAGGATTTCGGGTGGCTGCGCGACGGGACAACACTCTGCGAGAAAAGCAAAATGCAACGCGGAATGGTCTGGCTTCCAGAGAAGAAAGGTTGTTGGTTCAACCCAGTCGCGAGGAATCGGTCACTTTTTCCTTCGACTGCAGGCCATGTTGCTGGGGCGCCCGCCTGCGCATGCGGTGTTCCCGCAATGTCCTCGCCACTAGCCTCGAAAACACGTTTCGGGCAGGAGTCGCACACGCTGCGACCCTTGCCTTTTGCAACGGCGCAGGAGAGCCTAAACGAAAGCCTGAAGACGGAACGGCGAAAAACGGAAACATACCTTTTTAGTGGTAGCAACGAGCGTGTCCTGATGCAAGAAGGGTTTGGGTGGAGGTGTGAAAAATAGACGCCTGACGAACACAGGACGCGAGGTATACACTGCAGTCGGCAAGAAAAATGCCTCGTCAACGCTTCGCTCGGAGGAGCGTTGAGGGGGCATGAAACCATCGAGACGACAAACGCAGTGTGCAGTGTTTCACTGAAGGAGCCTGTGCCAATCCGTCAGAAAGTAAGTGCGTATCAGCGGAAGCGGCGCCGTTACGAAATATGTGCGACCGTCACAAAAGCAGTCACTCCTCATTATTCGAAGTGTGTTTGGCTCTAGCAGTCAGCTTGAGTCGTAAAAACGCCCAGGAACTTTCCGATTCTGTCGGCTATGTCTCGACGTGTCCACGAGAATGTAGAAAAGCCGAGAGTAGTGGGTACTCTGTAGGCGAGAGGGAACGTCAACAGGTGTGAGATAATTCACTGAACCACTTTCGTCGTTCGTCTCTCCAGGACACCGGGTCCTCGTCGAGCGATGAGACCGCCAAAAGAGGGCACTCGGCTGCCGCCTCTCAAATAACGCAATTGTGATGCTCCCGCTCAGAAACCGAAAGTGTGCGTTCCAGGTATGTGTGCTCTTTGCAGGTAGAAAGCTTCGTCTCGTCGCATGAGCACTCGAGACACCACAGGCCGGTTTCCGTACTGTACATATAGGTAATACGTTTACGTCAGTGGCACGATGCATCGGTGCCGCCGCGTTCTGGGTCCCTGCAATGAATGACAGGCTTCTATGGCTATGGAACTCCTCTGACGCTAACTCGTTGCCCAGTCGCAAACCGTGACGAGTCCTCCCCTGCCAAGAAATCGCCGTACGACAGGCATCCCTGTCAGTCTGCCGAAGGCCCCCTACTCGCGCTTTTCCTTGGGGACCTACTGCCCTGTTAGATACACTCAATGAAGAAGTGTTCTCTGTTCTGGCTGCCAATCACTGCTGCTCTATTAAAATCGCTGTAAAGGTTTCTTGGTTATCGCTGCCTGTCAGTATGATGAACGCATGAACACATCGATGTCGGGGCCGTCTCCGCGGTACGTTCTCGGTACATGACATGTGCTTCCTTCATGGCACACTCCACGGCAGTGCTGCTACTAGATTGCTGCGCTTTCTACTTCTTTGGCCACCCCTTTTCTTACGTAAAAACTACGGCTCTTTCGGTGATCGCTCTTGGTGCGGCTGTCTGACGGGTTTTCAATTCGCAAGGGAAAGCGGTTCTCCGAAAGAGCCACCAAGCAAAGTACACAGATGCTTCTCTTTCTGCCGCGGCATCCTAGAGGCTAGTGGCCTTTCGATCTTTGAGCACAGATACAGTGGCCACCTTCATTATTTTACTGAATTTCCCAAGTGACTGCTAGTCATTGTTTTTTTGAGGTCGCACGAGGGGGGAATGCCATCGCCGCTGAAGGCACCTGTCGAAATCGCGGCAGCACCCTCCGAATAGATCGTCTAAGAGTTGCGTCGCCCTAGCCTACCGAATATGACAGCCGTGGTGCTCTTGAACCCAACGTGCAGGCAGAAGAGTCCCGCGAAGGATTTCACCATTCTGAGCTTGACAACGGGACGAAGTGTGCCGCCATCAGGCGTCTTGATTTTGCAGTGATACCGCTGCATAGCGCGTATGCACGACGCTCAGGATCTAAAGCCCCTAGTATGACGGCTCCACTAGACGGGACTCACCTACATCCCGTGAGCGTCGTTCCACCATTCTGTCTGACTCCTCGCATGCGCCTTCGGATGCGGAATCTGAACGGCCGGTGGAGATGTAGTGGCACGTCAGTCTCGTGATTGCGCTTCTTTTTCAACCACAACATCCCTTCGCCTCTCTCCAATAATTGTGATGGATTCCGCGCCGAGGCTGTCATTTTCAGGAAGCTGCCCTGCGACGGAACGCCTGGCTCGCCCCGTTTGTCTGAGTGAAGCCTGCTTCACGTGAGTGAATCTAGACACCTCGGGTGTCTCCATCAAGCATACGGCATCCCGGCGCCTCAACGATTTGAGCAACTGAACCTCAAAGACAAAAAAGAACGCCAGTTTCCTTTGCATAAGTAACTCCACTTTCAATCGGACTCCATAACGCCAGCGAAGTTGGTGACGCGTGTTCTGTGGACACATTACGGTGCTGGCGGGGCCATCGTGGGTTATACTGCCCGTCAAAATAAAGAAGGGTACGCCACAGCTTTTTTACTGGACCCAGTCGCGACCAGTCGTTTGCAAGGTCGCTGGAAATTGAGTGCAGCAGCGCTATGACGCTCGAAGGCGCGTGGGTGGGAAAAGCCTCGCCTCGAAAACTGAAACTACCTCAAGGCGGTGTCCATCGCCAGGCTTCGACTCTCTTCTCGAGAGAGACGAGAATTTTTCAAACCGCCGTTTGGGCTGCTAGACCGCCAGGGCCAGAGAGCCTTCTTCCCGATGCGACGGACCCCCGGAAACAGTGGTCCGAGATAGACCGAGGCCCCAAGTTTTTTCGCGAACCACATGAAGTCTGACAAGGCGCTGCATGCACGAGGTCTTACCGCTCCGTTCAGCCCACTCCGCAGGCGTTCTCTGCTTCTGTCCTCGTTTTGCTGCTCTTGCTCACCACAGCCGCGCGTCCAGAGGGACAGGGACGGATACAAAAAAGATGCACATTCGCTGTTGTTGACTCCCAGGTCCGAATATATCTGAAGCTCGGTGACATGCATGTGCATGCAAACTTGTGCCGTTTCCATCGAGCCAGCGATACCGTTTTCCCCCGGTAGATCCGCTGATTTGGCGCAAACAGCGCGGACGAAAGCGCCTTCCCGTTTCCATTCGCAGCGTACGCGAGCAAAGGCGTGGCCAGCTGACTTTTAGCTCTCTTGCTTAGTCGCGTCTCGCGGTTTCTTGCCACCGCTGCTGCCCTCGCGTAGCAGACACTTGAATGCCGTTCATCGACAGTCACTCAAATTTCAAAATGGCGAACAATCCTGATAGCTGATGTCGTGAAGCGTTTTTACGAGTGTGCTTGCTTGCATGCCAAAGACTGAGAAGAAAAGTCCAGGAGCTCCCTGGAAGATGTTCAAGCGTTGAGAGGGTGGAACGCAAAAGTGCTCTGAAAGTGAATTGACGCTTAAATGACCAAGCCGCCACAGAGTCACTCTTCATTGGGGGACCATCACAGTTTTTTCACATGTGGAAGGCCTTGCGGAAGTGGAAGAAGGCCAGTTTGTTTGCCTCGCCTCTCAGTTATCCGTAGAGACCCGATTTCGTCTCTCTCTTTTCTCGGTTTGCGACTGTAACGATACCGGCGTTTCTCACAGGCCCCTTGTAGATTTTTGCGAACAGAGTCCTCTTTTCTTCCTGTCTCTGTCTCTGCCTTTATGAAGGAGGATCTCCGTTTCCACTATTTCC
Source organism: Neospora caninum Liverpool (assembly GCF_000208865.1). Lineage (NCBI taxonomy): Eukaryota > Apicomplexa > Conoidasida > Eucoccidiorida > Sarcocystidae > Neospora > Neospora caninum. The sequence goes on from NC_018395.1 coordinate 6,168,705, forward strand.
TCAAGTTTTTTTCAAAGGAAGTCCTCGTTGCTTTTCCCCAGAAGTTAGTTGGTGTCGGCGTGGGAGATTCTGCCAGCCGCGACTGACAGGAGCCACCGAAAAAGAACGGCTCTCGACGCTAAGTGTGCTGTTGACAAAGCATATCTTTTCATTTGCCTTCTCCAACGCGTGCAGAACGCGTGGAGCGACAAACGTCTTCCCTCAGCTGTCGAACGGCAGGCAGTTGTCGCCGGGCACTCTCGGCGGAAATCGGATGGGAGCGAACCGCCCGCAATGGGGCACCGTCGACTGTCTCGGGAAGCTGAAGGCGGTGTACAGACACCATGGGAGTTAAAGGGTTGTGGGACCTTCTGGCGCCTGCCGGCCGGCGCGTTGCCGCAGGGAATTTGAAAGGGAAAATCGTCGCGGTCGACGCAGCCATTTGGCTGGTTCAGGTGAGTGCGCCACAGACCCGCAGGAGCCTCGGCATTCGACCGGATATGACGACCGCGAGGAAGAGAGAAGGATACCGCTTTTCCAAGCGATATCGCAGTCTGTCGAGGGCCCTGTGCCTCACACACCGTGGACTGTGGTGGCCAGGCGTGGCGGCACATTCTTGAAACAGGCATCAGGGATTGCGGTGTCGCCCAGAGTTGCCGCGAATCGCCGCTGGCGGCCTGTGTGCAGTCTCGCATGGAGGTGGAGACCTTTGACGTGGCGCGGGACTTCCGAAAAGCGAATCGGCCATATATTCGACCGTCGACTCTTTGCCTCATTTCTCGCGCTTTGATGGGTCGCTTCTGCCTTTGTGGTTTTCCTCCAGTTTCTGCATGCGATGAAATTGCCGGACGGCTCCCCGATGCCCGCGGCCCATCTGGTGGGTTTCTTCAATCGCCTGTGCCGGTGAGCCTGCTGTTTCGCCCACATGTCCCCCGACTCTCTTGCGGTCGTAGCTGCGCAACGGAGTGAAGCCTTTGCATGCCTCCTGAGCGGCTGCAACGGGACAGCAGGACTGCGTCGCTGGCCGAGACGGCGGAGCTCGAAAGGAGCGCCCCGGCAGCGAAGATTGTCTGTTTCTGGTCACCTCACTGTTTGCATTTCGTGGTTTCTCGTCTTTCGCGTCTCGCTGCTCTCCTGCTCGTGATGACGCTACACAGGAAGGACGGCAAAAACGAGCCCCGCCTTCGATTCTGCTGGGAACGCGTGTTGCGAACGTGGTGCATGGGGTGCGCGAGTTCTAGCGTGCGTCGCATGCGTAGTCGCCTAGACGAAAAGAGCCCTCAGTTCTCTCCTGTTTTTTGTCTTGTAGATTGCTCTTCTTCGAGATTCGCCCAATCATCGTCTTCGATGGCCCGCCTCCGTTCCTCAAACGGCAGACCTTGCTGGCCAGGTGCGCTTGCGGGCCGCGGGCGCTCCGCAAGGCCTCGAGGGAGCGGCCTCCGTTTTCTTCGTCGCCTTTTTGATTTTCCGCTTTCACACGAGCTGCGTCGCAGAACTTTTAGGGACACAGCGTTGGGGCAAGACCTGGATCGGGACAGGCAACGAGGTTTGCGAGAAGACGCACGCTCAAGACACACTGCTTTGCATATCTGGATCCACTCGTGTGCCGCCTGCACGCTACCGTCTCTGGTCGCCAAAGGGCGTGGAGACTCGTCAACTTTTTGTGGATCCCCGCTCATGTCGCCTCAACGGGACCGGGGAACGGGGACCGCGTCTCCGAGAGATTTCACCTGTGTGCAGCCGTTTCGCCTCGAGCACCTCTACACTTCTGTGGCGGTTCATCTGCCTCTCCAGTTTCGTGGATTCGACGAGGCGGGCCCTGTTGTCTCGTCCTCGTCGCGGGGCCGGACATCTACCGCGCCGCCAGTCTTTCCGGGAGTTGCTGTATCTGAAGCATGCACACGAAGCAGGGTTCTTGCTTTCGCTTCTTTCGTTCTTCATGGTTGACTGACGCCTCGCCCTCCGCCCGAAAGGAGCTGCGCTCTTCCTCAGCCTTGACTCCTGTACACTCCCGGAGAGGCTCGCGGTTTTGTGTCGCTCTCAGCGACAGAGTTGCCTTTGTGTGTGCCTTGCTCGTTTTGTGACTCCAGAAAGAGGCAGAGACAACAGCAGGAGAAGAATCTCCGTTCTGTGGTGGCGCGGCTTCTCCTGAATCGGCTGAAAGAGAAACGCCGCCAAGAGCAAGAAGGCGCTGCCACGACCCAAGACACAGCCTCGCAGGCACCGGGTCCTCATGACATCGTGAGCATTCCGGACACACCAACTCCGTCTTCCGCTTCTCTGGTCCCATCAAAGTCCCCTACACCTCCTCCGGCTGCCTCCCCACGTGACGATCCTTCTCATCTGTCTGTGCCCGCCGCTGCCTCGTCCTCTGCTCTCGCGAGGCGGGGCGACGTGGACGGAACTGAAGGCGGCCCTTCCTCGAGGTTGTTCTCCAGCGGCGAAGAGAGCGAGGCGGAGGGCGGACGAGCTCGGCGGCCCGATCCGGAGAGTGGCGAAAAGAAAGGGGGGATTTGCACCCGCAGCCGGCGGCGCTCGTTCGCCGCCAGCGACTCCTCTGAGGAACCACTCGACGTCGAGGACACGAGCGATGAGGACGTCTCAGTTGAGGCAGAGACACGCAGCCGGTCCCTCGCCCCTCCAGTGCCGGAGGAACTTCGGTAAGCGGCAGGCAGTCGTGAGACATTCCCGAACAAAGGCGTTCATTTCGGCTAGCCTCCCCACTGTTTCGATCTCGCCGATTTGTTCTGTGCCCGTTTCCAGCGGCTTCCTGAGCTCGCGACGCCAGTTGGGCGACTTGCCGATGCCGTCGGTCCTCTCCATGCCCGCCAGCGCAGCGTCGACGAAGGCCTTCGAGAATCTCGGACTGCCCAGCCTAATCAAGCGAGGCCAAGATGGCGAGAGCCGCAAGATCGTGAGGCGCGCCGAGGACTTTAAGGGTAGGTCTCAGACTGCGAGACTGCTACAGGAGAACCGCGTGTTCTCTCTGTGTGTGGTTCGACAGGTGGTAGAAGAAAGGTCGTTTGATTCACCACCGTGGCAGTCTTTGAGGGACAGGAGGGCTCGCTGGGGAAATCAACGCTGCCCCGCGACGCACGCCCACGAGTCGCCAGGCCACACCAGACTTATACCCGCGTAGAGTGAAGACTCGTATACAAGTATACTATCTATTTATATACAATCTATTTATATACATTCCATTTATCCTACATCCTCTTGTGTTACCGTATCGAACAGCAAGGAAAGCCTCGAGGCATAGTTTCTGCGTGTGTGTTTGTGAGTAGATGCTGACAAAAGCATGGAAGCGTGCACATGTGTATTTGCGGGTGTACACGCGTAGGCTTTGAGTTCTCCCCCCGTAGCTTTCTTTTCCTCCGGTGGAGATCACGTTGCATACACTTCTTTTGCTGCGGCAGCCGGCGTTTCGCCCGAATGATGAAGGGTAACGCGGTCTGCACGTTCCACCCACACAGGGCGGTAGGTCGTGGAATCTGTTCCATGGGAGGATGTGCTGACAGTTGCCTGGAGTGTTTACGGTTTTCGCCACTCGGATCTGGCTTGGATTCTGCGCAGCATACCGCCTCGAGGACGATTCGTTCGTCCAGCTTCCTTTGGACGCCGAGATCGACCAGGAAGTCTTTGACCTTCTTCCCCCGAAAGTTCAGTTCCAGGTCTGACCCGTCCTTTGCGCATGCACGATCCAGACTATGTCGTTGCATATTTACGTTTTGGATGGCCTCTTGGAGCAGCCTTAGCAACAGGTTTTTCTGTAGCTTTCGTCTCGCGCCGTCTCTGCCGGGGGGCCACAGGCAGCTCCGAAAAAACCGTCAGGAAGGAGGCGCCCGGGCGAGGGGAGGAGACGAAGGACTCGAGCCTCGAACGTTACCCAACACAAGATGTGTGCCGTTCGAGTTTCTCTTTTATTTCCTGTGGATGACCAAAGTAGCCCCTTTCAGTGGGAGAGCCTTTCCTGGGGGCCATGCCTCTTCTCTGCTTTATTTTTCTCGACCGGAACGGTGCAAGAGGCTGATCTCATCTGTGTACGAGCTCGAGCGCTGCGCGACATGCGTGGACTGTCTTGAGGGCCGTCCTTTTCAGTCAACTGCATGCATGCACACCTGTGTTCCCTCATTCTGCATACACGTGCCAACATATATATATATATATATATATATATATATTCAGGTAGGGGTAAGCATGGTTGCGAGACTGCGTACGCCTGACGGGGTGTCGATGTGTTCTTCAGATTTTGACCCAGCTTCGCGACGCGTGGCTGCACGATAGCCGGGTGAAGGCCCTGCAGGCGAAGAACAATATCTTTGTTTTTTCGAACATTCAACTGGAGTCCTACATTCGCAGCGTGCAGGCGAACCAGCAGTTGACCACAGTGAAGATGCGTTTAGCGGCTGCTCAGCACCAAGAAGGGGAGTCCTCGCGCCTAGATGCGGCGGAGTCGCGTCATCCTTCGTCCTCGTCCTCGTCTGTTCCTTCTTTTTCTGAGCCGGGGATTCGTCTCCCGTTGCCTGCATTGCCCAGCGTCGTCGGCCGTGGGGGGAAAGTCGATATTAAAGGGGAGTGTTTGAGTCCAGACACGTCTCCTGCGTCCTCACGGCCGCGCCCCGCGGTTTCGTCTGTTCGCGCTCGGCCTCTCCACCTCTTTTCAGGAGGCAGGGAAGTAGAGGCGGTCGGTCGAGGCGGCCAGGCGCTGGCGGCGGAGTGGACGTCTCTCTCAGGCGCCCTGTCTGGTGCAGCGACCAAGCCGGCGGCGCGGGGCACCGCTGTTTCCGCCTCAGAGGACCGCGCGTTTGCTCTCGATGGCGGTCTGAAGCTGCCGAAACAAAAAGGATTCGTGAATGATTTAACTCGGCTGGCGAGGCCTCTAGACGCCCCGCGAGAAGCCGCCGTCCTAACTCCGTCCGAGCTGCTCGCCTCGGCCACAAAGGCGGCCAGACAGGTCGGTGCTGGGAGGGCGGGCTCGCCGGCGCAGAGAGGGGACGGAAGAGATCTGTGGACCAAGTTGAAAGAGGAGGAAGAAGGCCGCCGCCAGAGAATCCGCGAGAAGCGGAGGACGGGGAGGTGTCTCCGGGAGGACGAACGAGAAGAAGACGACGACGTCATCGTCACGGGGTCCGGAGAGAGTAAGCAGCGAAGCTGGGAGAGGAACACAAGAAAGTCAAATGATAGCGGAGAGGAGGCACGTGGAGTTTCCATCGAACACAGGATCTGAAAGGCGTAGCGCAGACTGAACAGAGAATCCCATAAAAAGCACCGAGTGTTGAACATCCTGCTCGCGTTTTTCGGGCGCGCAGGCGACGACTCGAAACCTCGGAGACATTCGCAGCGCACTGTGGACATCTGTGGGTGTGTCGTCCAGAGACACACAACCAGTATCGGTTGGACGGTTCTGAAGTGAAACAAGGGAAAAGCGTTGGAAGTCATCTTTAGTGAAGTCGTCTCTGTGTCAGGCGCGCACGTTTTGCCTCGCGCGTCTCATGTAGAGCTGTATGATTTCCTGTCTCTTCCACCCTTCCCTCTCCCTCATCCTCGCCTTCGGGGTTTCTTGTCCTGTCTTCCTGCCTGATTCCACACAGAGCAGCACATCGCGCTCCTGGACGACCGGGAGATCTTCGGCGACGCATTCTTCGACTCCAGTTTCGAGAGCTCGCCGTCGGGCGGTGCGCCAGGCGACGGCAGGAAGGCCACCCCCGGGACGGAGCCTCTCCGTCGCCCAGCGGCCGACCCCGTCTGTCTCCTGGAGGCCGACGAGCACGAACGGCAGCCGAGGCGGGGGCGACGGGCGCCTGCTGCCGTGACGGGGGAAGCCCAGGAGGCAGTGGCAGTTGCCGAAGAGACTCACGAGACAGCTCGGGTTCCCAGAGGCCCTCACGGAGAAGTCGTGACCGTTGAAGACGAAAGCGACGAGTTTGACGATTGCATTGTTGACACCAGTGACGAGATTAGTCGTGCACCGCAAACGCCTTCCTCTCCGTGTCTCGCTGCTGCTTCCTCCGCGTCCACTTCTCTGCCTGCGGCGACGCCGGTATCCCCCACGGGACGCTCCGGCTCTTCTGCGGCTTCAGTGCCTTCTACGTTGCCTCGACCAGGCGACGCTGCCGGTCCAGCGTCCGGTTCAGATCTCCTCAGCCATGACACTCAGGCAGCAGAGCGAGGCGAGGGAAGAACACGCGAGGAAGAACGCAGAGAGCAAGAAGGCGTCGCAAGGAATCCAGGGCCAGAGGCTCAGGCGGCGGCACAAACTCAGGACCCGCCTGTGAGGCGGCCGCGATGGGTGAGGAGACGTGGATTCGGGCGGACTCCAATCAGCAGAGCACCGCCTTCCTCTTCACCCGCGCCTTCTGGGCAAGTGCCCGAGGATGCCGATTCGTCTGCTGAGTCGAAGATGTGTTCCGTTTCGTCGTCATCCGCAGGATATTCGTCTGTGTCTCCGTCGCCCGTCTCCTCCCCTTCCGCGGGTTCTTGCGCCTCTTCGTCCTGCTCTTCTCGCCCTTCGGCGCCTGCCGCACTGGGGATGGTGCCTGCTGGTGACGCGGTCCGGTCTCCGGGGAATCCCGGGCGGCGTTCCGAGGACGACCGCCTGTCCCAGGGAAGAGAAACGCGCAGGCGTTCGTTTGAAGGGAACCGGCGAGAGCGGCAAAACAGAGCTCCGTGTTGCGCTTCGCCAGAGAAAGAGACCGTCGGACGTCGCTCGAGAACCCAGGATTCATCGGGTCTCGGCCACACTGCGGCAGCTTGTGCGGACCCGCCGTCGCTTGGCGAGACCAGTGTAGGACACCGTCGCAGTGGTACGCTTTTGAAAAGCTCTCCGGGTCAGTGCACGCCACGGCCACGCCGCGCGGACGCAAACACGAGGCGGTCCAGCGGGGGCGTAGCGCAGAGCGAGAAAGGAGACACCGCTTCCTCGTCTCCTCCGCTCGTTGTGGAGCGCGAGTCGGCGGCCGCTGCCGGGAGTGCGGGGAAGGAGACTGACCGACAGACGAAGGACGAGAAGAAGGAAGTGGGAGCGGACACTGCAGAAGACCTCGTCGACAAACTTCTCGCAGAATTAGGCACTGTCTCGTTTCCACAGGAAGCGGGGCACCGTGCGTTCGGGGGAGCAGAGGGGCGCTGGAGCCGTGCGCGGGACGGGGGAGACACCGAGAAGGACGACAGAGAGGGAAGGAAGAGAAGGCAAGAGGAAGAAGGCGAGTTCATGCAACTCTGGCTCGCCGTGTTTCCTCAGCTCAAGGAGCATTTGCCGGAGGACCAGCGCAAAGGCCATGACAGCAAGAAGCCCGAGCAGTCCGGGAAACTGGGCAGTCTGTCTGATGACTCAGCGGACGAAATAGGTGCCGAGTTGAAAGACGACGGTGCGGCGGCGATTGAGGAGAGAGAACGGGACACAGACGGGCTGCGCGTCTGGGACGGTCTCTTCTTCGACACAGAAGCAGGAGTCTCCCCTGGGAGGGCTGCGAGAGAACGCCACGAAACCGAAGAACTCCCTTCGAGTGTCGAGAGAGAACAACGCGCAAAGTCAGTAGAAGCAGAAATGCGAACGCATGCCGGACGCGCACAAGGACACCCCAAGCAGACAGAGGGAGAGCCGAAAGGGGAACCAAAGAGGGGAGGCGCAGCTGGAGCTTCTCAAGGTCTCCAGCCCCGGCTGCCGTCTTCGCCCGTTTTCCCCACAGGGCCTGAGATGATCGACGAGCTGTCAACGCCTCCTCCGGCCTCTCGCTCGTCTCAGTCGGCTTTGATGACGATGGGCGGAAGCAGTGCGGACGAACAACTGCGGGAGAAACTGGAGGAGGAGAAGCTCCTGCTTCTTCAACAAGCGGGCATGCTTCAACAGCAAACAGGAAATGTCACAGAACGCATGAAGGACCAGGTAATGCGTGGGTGGAAGACTCCTGAGTTTGTGTGTGTGTGTGTGTGTGATAATATGGACAGGCAAGCTCCAGGGGCGCTGTGCTGCTGTTAAAAACAGCGATTGATTAGGCAAGACGGTATTTGCGTGTGGCACATACCTCGCCGATGTCGGTTTGATGTCTAGAGAAACGACGCGCGACCGGCAGGCGTGCGTCACGTGTTGTCCTTTAGTTCTGTGATGCCTACGTCGCGTCTTCAGCTTCTTTTGGGGCTGAGACTCTCATGTTCATAGCACCCGTTACTCGTCATGATTTCCGGTTCGTCGCAGGCTATTGAGTGAAAGAGTCTGCGACCACGCCGTCGTATTTGCCTCGAAAGCATGCAGGTGCTGACGCCCAGTCCCTTGTTTTTCCTTCAGGTCGTGGCTCTGCTTCGCGCCTTCGGAGTCCCCTTCGTCACCGCCCCCGGTGAAGCAGAAGCAACTGCAGCGTATTTCACCGCACAAAACCTGGCCGATGCTGGTAGGCCAGGCGTGTCGACTGTCACGCTTTCAGAGCCGGGACTTCACCGAGGGTCGCCAGTGAGAGCGCAAAACGCGCATCTGAAGACTCTTGGCCCTCGGGGTTCGAGTTGGTTAAGCCTTTTCTCGCTCCACAGTGTGGATTGTTCACGGCAGTTGAGAGCCCCTGTGGTGCACAGGGTTCTGCTGGTTTTTGCACGGCTCCTTGCATTCTATGAGGGGCTGTGCACATGAGGCGAGGAAGGTTCTTGGCGCATAAAAAAGTAGCGGAATACTGTTGTGAATGGTCGACGCTACCTGTGTGTGGGTGTGACCTGTGGCCTTGGGGCTTCTCGCCTGTCACCTGTCTTTGCAGTGATATCTGATGACAGCGACGCACTTGTCTTTGGCGCGCGCGAGATCTATCGGAATTTCTTCGAGAACAAGAAGAGCGTCGAAATGTACGAAGCGAGTTTCATCGCTCACAAACTGGGCCTTGACCAACAGCAGCTCATTCTTCTTGCTATGCTTCTAGGTAAGAAAAGGAGGACACGACGGAACGGACTTGATTCGCAGCACCTGGTCAGATCGCAGACAGCTCAATGCTTTCAGGCGGGGGCGTTTGGTTTCTCCGCGTCGATCAAGACGCTTGCGAATGAAAGTGGCCACTGCGAATGAAACTCCGCCGCGAATGACCATTCACACCTGGCAATGAGTTGCGTCCGTCGCAGCTTGACTCCGGCGAAGAAGGTGGACGGAGCTTGCTTTCTTGCTTCCAGTCAGGCGAAAGGCTCTTCTCGTCAAAGTGCTCGAAAAGCAAAAGCACTTGTCGACTCGCGGCCTGCATCTTCGCACTGTCTCCGGGTGATATGTCCCTTCACAGACTGCTGTCGCTGTTCGCCCTGTTTCGTTTTAGGCCCCGTTTCCACTCTCTGCATCTCATTCTGTCCCTGTTCATTCTCTCTGCTCATTTCGTTGTTTTTGTCTTCGCTCTCTGCCGCGCCTCATGCAGGATGCGATTACACCCTTGGCGTTAAGGGTATAGGCATCGTGAATGCCGTAGAGGTTCTTCGCGCGTACCCTTCTCTGGATGCACTGCGTGCATTTCGTGCCTGGGCAGAAGCACCTTGGACTTTAGGCATAGAGGCAGCCGATTCTGCAGAAGTTCGAAAGTATAAAGAGGCGCACAAAAACTATCGGCTTCAGTGGTTGTTCCCTCACGACTTCCCTTCTCCCGAAGTCTTCGACGCGTTTGAATCCCCTCTCGTTGATCGGTCGAGGGAGCCGTTCTCGTGGGCTGTGCCCGACGTAGAAGCAATTGTCTCGATTATGACCCATGCTGGGGGACTGCGACGGAGCGAAGTGCTGGACTGCCTGCTTCCCGCTGTGAAACGCTATACAGCGGCGCATGCGTTTCAGCGGCAGACGAGGATCACGGCTTTTCTCCCCTTTGTTGAAAGGAATAACAAAGCCGCGTCATCTGCGGGGGCTAATCAAGAAGGCAGGACGGGCGAAAACCTTGCTTATGCCACCCTTGCAAAAGCAGCAGAGGCCGCCGAAGCTGCGGAGTCCAAGAGAAAAACGGGCAAGAGAAGGAACGGTGACACGAAAAGCGGAAGAGGAGACGAGGCGCCTCTGGATGACACACAAGTTAGGCAGGGAGACGGGGAAGAAGAACGGGAGACACAGCTGGAAAGTGTTGCAGTGTGGCAAGAGAGAGAAGAGAGAAGAATGCGACACGACCAAGCATTTACCGAATGCAGCGCAGAGGCGCAGCGTCAGGACGATGAAGACGCGGTGGGCATTATTCGCAGCGAGAGAATGCTGAGGGCAGTATCTGTGTTGGGGCAGCGGCGCATGAAGGGACAGCAGACCACCGCAGCGAGCGGACTGACGGAAGAGGAAGCAAAGGGAAAGGAAAAAACGGTGTCAGGTGAAGACGGCCGCATTAGTAAGTGTAGAGCTGGTCGAAGGCAGCCGGGGGCGGAGCTGGATGGTCAGGCAAAAACACAAGTAAGAAGGCCGCAACGGAAGGCTCAAGGAGAGAAATGTTCGAGGGCAAGTCTACCCCCTCGCAGCCGTCGACGGCAGGCGGGTCCGATAGAGCGACGACCTGACGCGGCAGCTGCGCTCACTGAGGGTTCTTGTGCAGACGGCGCAGGACGGGAGAAAGACAGAAAATCTGGGGATACGCAAATGGCGGAATCTGTCCGAGACACTGCTTCCGTCGACTCTGATCACGAGAAAATAGAGGGGAATGACAAGAAGAGAATGAGACACGGATCACCCTGCGGTGTTGGGATGTCCGATCTACGCGAGGAGGACGCCGCATTACTTGCTACCATGCTGCAGGAGCTGGATGCGGACGCTCACCTCGAGACTGTGGCTGCTGCCGCCGAAGCTGAGTTGGAGAACAGCCTATAGTGGACATCGTTCTGTTTGGAGGATAGATATTTGCAGGGTTGATAATGAAGCCTAAAGATAGCCAGTTATCATTCTGCCTGCAGTCTCCACTGAAGAATGGAAAGCGTGGCCATCACCGCCTCGTAACCGACTGAAGCACGTAACTCAGGAGAACCATACATGGTTCCCTTTTTGCATGTGCGGCCGTGAAAAAGGTGGATACATGAGAGCGATGCGCACGATACAGGCGCGTCCATGGTAGCACAGATGACAGTGCAACGAATTCGACAACGTGCAAGTCTGTTGCTCACTTCCAAGGCAAACGCGTACGACAGCCTGAATCTTCTTTGTGTGGTTCCTCGATCTAATATCTGCTGTGTACAACTAATACGGTCAAATAGAAGCTGAGGCTTTGCCGTCTTCGAAATGCCGTAACCAACTACCTACTATTGTATGCCGGGCTTTCCATGGGTACACCCGGAAAGAACAGAACACGTATGCGTAGATTCTCCTGCGTACCTCCAGCCAACCCTCCGTGCTGTAGGCAGAATCGCTGGGGCACTGTAGACAACAATGTTCGGCCGAAGCAATGTACAGAGCGGTGTTCGGTTCGGCATTCGGTCACTCCGTTTACTGGAACCAGCGTCTGTACGAGATATTGCAACTATATTGAGGATACGAGGTATGCTGGCGCACCCTGAAAGAAAGGGCAAGGAGTCAGGCATTTCTCTGTACATGGGTAACACCATCGTCACACAGAACCTCTGGGCTAACTGAGCATTAACGATCTTTCTCCAAAACGTCTAACCCAGTTATAAACAGGAACATGACAGTACAGTTTGTCTTCTGTGGCTGTAGAGGCGAAATTCTCTATTTCATTTGTCAAGCTGCAGTGTGGCACACCACAATGACGACTATCGGTTGCACAGCGAGGCACGGTAACGCATACAGTTCCACTCTAGGTACACGGCTGTTGAGGCCGGCAGTCCAGTTTGGCGACTGTGGATTACCTCTACAGAAACAGCCGCCACGGCATCTATTGTTCCTCAGTGCATCAGAACTGTGACCTTGCAGAGAACGAAAAACGGGTAAGGGAGTTGATCACACAGCACAGGAAAATAGAAAGTTCCCACGCCGGGACTCGAACCCGGGTCGCCCGGGTGAAAGCCGGGTATCCTAACCACCTAGACTACATGGGATGCGCCGTTGCATCAATCGCAGCCGCTTGTATGGTGGAGAATGTTCCAGATTCATTTTTCTGTGTTAATTGCTGTTCCGGCTCTCAAGTCTTGAGTAAGTTGTCTCAGGAACACCATGGAAAATGAAAAGGCCGTTAAAAATGGGAAATACTGGCGATGGGGTCCCTGCCTGGCGCAATCTCACTCAAGGGGGTAAAGGCCAGAGCTACAAATACTGTCCATGAGCGGGGTTCCTAAACTGCCCCATCATTGACTTCCACCGAGAGGTAGTACTGTAAGCGCGCTCCAAGCTATTCGATGCTCGACCACTCGGCACGTGGTCCAGCGAACCAAGCATACGACTGATTACAGATAAACTCCAAATTAAGGGCGAGAGCGTCTCGTAAATCTCGTAGTTGCAGCCATGCTTGTGCAAAGAAGCTGTTTCGTTCTGAACAACACTAGATGTGGCTTGATCTCACAACCGTAGTGCAACTTGGACACCCTTCCAGCTATTCGGTCATTGGCTGATGGCCACTCACTGTCCTGTTGACAGCGGAGTCGTAATACTTCCTAAACAACGGCCGGAATGTGTGGCCGTGTGATCTACACTGGCAAACACCAGTGCTCGAATGTTTAAGGATAGCCGAGAGAACGCGAAGTACGTATGCGGAGAGTGAACGTCAGCGGGAGCCAAATAAAACGGGATGTGTTTCATTATCTGGTTTGTTATCCCTCAACACGTCCAATCAACACCGTCCAAATTGCACTTTACACGTCAACGCTCCCTGATGTCGAGAGCGCGCGAAGAGCTTGAGACTCATGCAGGGTGAAAGGTTGACTCACCCCAGTGTGCGGATGAGTGTCCGATCGTCACCGCCAGAGAACTACGCGAATTAAAGTATATACGTTTTCCCACGCCGGGACTCGAACCCGGGTCGCCCGGGTGAAAGCCGGGTATCCTAACCACCTAGACTACATGGGATGGGGGATGCTGTTCCTAAAGTCGCAGAGTCAAACGCTCGAATTCAGGCATCTGGAAAAGCAAAAACAAAACGCCGAAGACACTTACCGCTGGCGCTCGAGAATAGTCCCTGTTAGGGATCTTGTGCTACGCTTCGAAAGACTATACACGGCAGTGAGCATCGGGAGGACGTGGCAGAGCACTGGGGGGCAACACCAATTCGGGCAGGTTCGTTTTTTCTGAAGGTTCATCCTTGATCAGGACAGCAAAGATCTTCAGACCCGAACAAGGAAATCAGGCTGCTGCAACGAGCACCGTACACAGATTCTAGCGCGGGTGTCTTCCTGAAGCTTTTGCTACCAGCTGCTGCCAGCGTCGCGGTACATCTCCCAGCAGGTCTCCAGCTTTTGAAGTTACCGCTCTGTTAATCCCTCATTTCACCGGTGACTTGCTACTTGCGTGGCCAGTTGCCCCTAAGTACGCCACCATGCAGTACTTTCGTAACACGCATCTGATCCTGCCAAATTTGACATCACCTAACGCTGTCCTTGAACTACCTTCAGGTGACTTTGTGTCGCACGTTGGTATAAGTTTCTATGCATGTTCACAAAAGTTTGGGAAGCGGTTTGGAAAGACGGGTCCGCAGCTGTCACACGACGAGAACAAGCGTATCCAGCGATAGCTCGTGAGTTGTCCAACTGGAGAGCAGCACTCAAGCTATCACAGCGTCCTAGTAGGACACAGAAGCTAATGGGAGGAGGGGCCAAAACAAAAATCATACAGTCGCACTGGCTAGACACCCCGGCGATTCACGATGCGCGTAACGAGCAAGGCATATTTTGCAAAGAGGAAGGCCAGATAAGAGTACATTCTACACTACAGCAAATCTAGAAAAGATCACTGGTGAACAAACAGCAGTAAACGTCATTTCCCGCATTCATATATGAAGATGCAGCGATTCTTGTACGGAATATAAATTTAGCCACTGTTTGAGGCCAGCAACGCAGCAGGTGGTTTACGAGTGGAAGACCCTTGCAGCGTCGTTTTTTTTCCGTGTGTGAGCTCAACCATAACCATGGAAAGCGCATTTTTTCTTTCGAAAAAAAGTGCATCCTTATTCCAGCAGCGAGATAACACCGCATTACCTTTACCATCACACTGCACAACGGCGTTTTCCTGCGCGAGTCGGATCATCTTCAAAGACAATAAATGATTAGAACTCCTACACAATTGCAAACACTGCTCATCGCTATTACAGAGGAGGGGGACGGCATCTGTCAACATGTGTCATCCGTGCCATGTGAACTGTAGTAGAGTCTGATATCGGGTCTGTCTTCCATAACGGCAGTTTCGCCGATAAAGGTAAACTGCATGTATCCGCCAGAACCTTTATTGCTGGGCAAGGTTTTTACAGCTACCTGTTTCTACTGCACTTTCATTCGAAACTGGCTAACGACGCCTCCAGCAGTTGTGGCATGTCTGGCGACTGCCACGCGCCTCTACCTGATGTGTTGTTTGAAAACAGTGGAGCGCTCCGGAAATCGTACAGAACAGGAAAGAAAAACACTGTTTTTTCCCACTACACAGGCTATCTCAGGAGAGAAGTATCCTCGAGGGCGGAAGCAATATCAGACTCCTCTTCAACCCGCATTGGCATAAATACACGGTTACCACGAAGACAGCAGCAAATTTTGCCACTCGGAGAAAGTCACGGCCCCGTGCTACTGCGGTATAAAAGAGAGCAACGGGATTCAGCCATTGCTTAGAGGGCAAAGGCGTTCTCAATCGTCTTCCATGTCACACGTGGCGTCCGTGTGCGATTTGCGCAATCAGGAGGGGAAATCTAGGCCTTCCGAGCTGGTAAACCTACCTCGAGTAGAATTGATCATTCGCTGCCGTCCAGTAGAGCGGCACTCCGAAAATCAAATTCAATGGTGTGTAATGGAGAGCTAGAGACAACACACTCACCACCCTGTTTTGCACTAGAAAAGGGCGGAGCCTAAACCTTGCAGCAGCATATTTGCGCCTCGTAGTGTCGTCGTCCCCATTCTGTTGGCGGTTGAAGTGGATCTGCGCGGCTGGTTCTCAAGACAGCGGCAAACGACCTCTCCTCCGCCCAAAAAGGCAGAAGCATCCCCCACTTGGATCCAAAGAGTCACAAGGCACAAATACGTGTTACCACGAAGACCGCTGTTGTCTAAGGGGTTCCTGAAATATGCAGGACACAATTTGGACGCTCCCGGTCGATCGGATGAAGAGTTCAGCAACGGGTCTCTGTTGCACTGTGCAGAGCCACGGTGGCTGACACAATCCCTGCAGTGAGCAAATCTCCCTCGTCATCGCTGCGGTTTGCGCGCGTCCACAGAAAACCGTACCCTCTTACCAAGCTACCGGAAAAAAAATTTAGGCTGCAAAACCCTCAAGACTCCACGGAAGGCTTACACACCTTAAGGCGAGAGCTGGGAAACTGTCGTCCTGTATCACGCCCCCGAGTCTTCCAGCGCTGGGGTCTCCTTTTCGTCGGCGCCCCCCCTTTTCCCCTGGAGGCATCTTCGTTTCATTTTTTCAAGCTTGGTCAAGAATCCAAAATACAGACATCGAAATATTTTCATTGCCACTTCTCCCTTTTCTTTTCACTCGGTGATGATGTGCTCAAGTGTCGAAAGTCCCTACATCCGCATGCCTGTTGGTTTCGTTTTTTGCGTCTGCGGCCTCAACACAGTGTCATTCAGGACCCGACAAAGACGCCACGGCAATACGTCTCAAGCTTGTGCAGTTCACTCGTTCTCCATTTTCGAGCCTCTCTCCTGGGCAAGTGTGCTTTTCGGTCAGTTGGTTGCAGTATCAAAGTTTGCAGCCGTAGAATTTCCGCCGGATCAGTAGTGCTTTGAACCCGCCTGGCGGCCTCCCAGCTGTTTTCTGGCTATTGCCAAGCGAGCTGTGGTGCCTGCCTCTCCTTCCACAGGGATGCATGCATCATGCAACAACGTCAATCTCCAGTTTCTGCACACGCTATCGGCATTCCGTAACAGCTGCCTGCGCCGACTCTGTCTGACCCCCCAGCCAAACGGTTTTGCCCCGCGAACGCCCTCTCGGTGAAGCGGGAAGCCTGCGCATAGCAGCGAACGCAAAGTTGAAAGACGTCTTACTTGCTGAAGTTTCTGCGCCGGAGCAAGTTGCAGCCTTGGCGGAAGTCCTCACGTCCACTCCTTCCTCGGTCTCTTCGATGGCGAGAGTCAAGGAATCCGCCCCAGCCACAGCCTGTGCTCCGCCTCCCGACCGCACCTTGGAAAATCTCAAAGAAAGTTCTACGGCTCTCCAGCAATCTAATGGCGGGACGCCTTCGGCGGGTGGCGCATGCGCACTGTATCCTTCGTCTCCAGATGTGAAGCTGAAATCTCCAGCCACAGACATGTGCGGCCGCCGCCTGCCGGTCGACGAATTCACCTCGCTGACGACGACAGCTGATTCCTCCACTCCAGCTGCCGCGACACCGACTGCGGGTGTCCCCCTGCTTTCTGTCGCGAGTCAGAAAAACGGAGACCAACTGAGAGAGCGGGCAACGCATGTGGGCGGAAGACAAAAATGCGCGGGAAACGCTGCCACTAGAGATCCAGTAGCCGCGCCTTCTGCAGGCGGGCGTCTTCCGGACGTTACGTCAGCGGAGGTTCACCGCCCGAAGCAGTCGCAGAGAGGCGGCTCACGCTTTGCGACAGATCCGTTTAACCATCCCACTGCGATGTCCCTCGCTTGCTCTTCGTCCCCGCTTCAGCCTCTATCTTTCGAGCATCCCGATGAAGCGTCATCTCTTGAGGGCCCTCCCCGCAAACGGGTTGATTCTCTATCTGAGCGAACAGACCGATCTGCGAGGCGTGAACCACTGCTGGTGCGCGGCAGACTCGGCGCCGAGGCCGATTGCGACTTAGGATCTTCTTCTGAGAGCCTTGACGGCGTCGCGCCCACGGGGTTTGTACATCGTGAGGCACGCAACAGAGGGAATCCCGGTGTTTACAGCGGAGGGGATTCCGTCCATAGGGCGGCGGAACACAATGGAGAGGCTGTGGGGCCCGCAGGCGACTGCGGAGTGAGCAGAATAGGCTCTGCAGAATCTGAGGTGGAAGCTCAGAGGCTGGTGAAGTCCTTGATTGCAGAAAGAGATTTGTACAAGGCAGCGTTTGGAGCGGCAAATGAGGAACTGGAGGAGCTACAGGGGAGTCATCGACAGCTTCAGAAAGCTCTCGGAGACGCGGACCGACGACTTCTGCATTCGAAGTTGCTTTTGCACCGCCAGCAGCGGCGGCTCGCTGCAGCCGATCAGGGGGGTTCAGCAGGAAGACGTTGGGAGGCTGGAGACAGCCTGGGGAACGTGCACGAGAGAGTGGAATGGAAGGGCGAAATTCACAACTATCTGGGCAAGGAGGAATCAGCACAAAACGGAGTGGATGAGGGGCAAACGCCAGCAGCTAGCCACTCCAGTGCAGATGTGGCAAACTCCCGCGCAAGAACACGGTGCACGCGTGGTCAAGGCCGTGCTACGAGCCGTTCCTCCTGTTCGAAGTCTGCAGGCGAGACGGGCTCTGTGAGCGGTCAGACAAGACCGGATACAGTGGAGGCAAGATTTGGAGGAGTGACACGTCGAGATCTGAGCAAGACTAGAGAGATCCTGTCATCTCACCGAGCGTGTGCGCCAGAGTACATTCTTTCTCCCGCAGTCCAGTCGTCAAACGACTCGCAGCTAGGAGAGCGCACGATCGAGGTCTTCAGGGCGGGAAAGCCTCGTCCAAGCTCATTGCTAGTTTCCAAACTCCCAGAGGAGAGAGAAGTGGGATGTCCGGCGTCTGAAGAAAGCGTCGAACCCGCCAGGCTACCTTGTTCCAGCTACGGCGGGATGAAAGAGACGACTGACGACGGAAGGCCGGGAAACAACGGTTGCTTGCCCTCTTTAGGAGAGACCGCTATTTGCAACGGCCGTGGGGGCCGCAGTTACAGTGGACATACAGCAGGACAAGCAAGCGGAGAGGCCAGAGATGTGATGGAGAAATCCCGGCGCTCTGTGGAGACAGCTCCTCGGTTCCGGGAAGGTTTCGAGAACGAGCGTACAGCATCTGCCGTTTGCGGAGGAACGGAGGGCCAGTCGATTTTTGCAGCTTCCGCGTTTGCGGCGACCGGGCATCAAGCAGCGGCTGGGTCGCGTACACGCCAGCGCAGCGGTGGGTATCGAAGTCCTGGCGGCGAAGGGGCATCGCCAGCGCTGAGGTCCGTCTCGTGCGACGGTTTTTACGGACTCAATGCAGGACTCGGCGACAACTCCAAGACTCCAGAGGATCTCTGTCACAGCCACTCTGTACTTCCGCCGCCAGAGTCTGTGCAAGATCGAGAGGGACAAGACGAAGACAAGGCGTCGCTTCCTTCTCTTCTCCTGTATGAAGCTCCGGAAACAGCGCGGAATAATGGTGACAAGAAGAACTGTCTGCAGGGTAACTCAGATACCCTACGAAAAAGCATTGTTGATTCCTATTTCTGGCTGCAAAAGCTCTCCACCAGCATCTCTGCCGGAGAATATCCAAGCGTTGAGTTGCTTGTCAGAGGCGTCGAAGAACAGCAACAGCTCATGCGTGTAGCGCAAACAATGGAAGAGGAACGGGAGCAGTACGTTGATGCCGTCGCGAATCTGCACGCAGAGTAAGCGCGGATGTGATTTACGTTTCCGGCTGGGCCCCGGAAAAACGCATGCAGCCAAGGGCGCGGCTGGCTGCTTTCCGTTTGCCACTCGGAATTGTTAGCGTCGTCTTTCATTTTAGACACCAACAAGGTGGCTTTCGCGTTTGCTCCCGTGGTAACCAATCAACTGTATCAGTTATGTGAGCTGAGAGATTTCTAGTCACACTCTGGGGTTGCGACAACGGCAGACCATCGTCGCAGCTTGCGCGGCAAACGACAAACAGAGAAACAGACCGCCCGTGCCGGAGGATGATGCGACATGGCGCTTCCGTTCGGTAGGGCTCGTTGCAGGAGACTGGCACGGGGGAAAGAGGAGCGTGTCTGTTTGTGTATTTAGCACAGCGCAGTCCCTAGAGACGGCCGCTCGTCAAAATTCGCATGCCTGAGTATGTGTTTTTCTGAATTTTTGTCAGGCTACGCTCTGTACGTGACGAGGCGTGCATCTATCTCCTGGCGCATCAACAGCAGGCGACCGATCTCCAGCAAGAGGCCGACGATGCGCATGCGGCAGCGGATTTTTGGCTGCAGAGTCACCTGCGTTTCATGCGGAAGTGGCAACAGATTGGGTACGGTGCCCTCATCTACCTGCCCGCTGCGCCGATCATCTCCGACGAAGATAGATGGCGGCACGAGCAACTATTTCAAACGGACGCTCGTCGGTTGATGATTGCAGGAGATTGTGAAATCGATCCTCTTGAAGTCCCCGAGGCGCCAGGCGGCCAGCCCGTGGGGGATCCATATGCCTGTAGAGAATCCCAGTCGCTTCGCGCGGTGGACGCTATATGTGCAGCTCAAATTATTCTCCAGGATGAACAAGAGGCAGGGAATGGCGAAGCGCAGGCTTCGGAAGCGGCAGAAGACCTTTCGTGGGCGATGCCCGACGATTTCGTCCGTTTACCTGGAGTGGACAGGGATCCTAAAAAGGTGAAAAGTGAATGTTTTCAGAAGGCAGGATCAAAAAGATCAGAGTCGGTAGGCGGTATTCACCTCCGTTCGCAAACAGGTTGGCTGCAAAGACGGGGAGAAAGGATGCTTCTGTGGTTCCTTGATTAGCACGAACACGTTTAGAATCTGCATCGTGTCACACGACCGAAAGAGTTGCGACAACTGTCTACGAGACGAGAAAACTACTGGGCTGGATCGCACGGTTTTTCGAGAGTAGTGCTCGTTCTTGTACGCGGCATGCACCTGGCACCTACACAGTCGTTGCTGCCTGGCCAGCGCTGGCCCTGAGCTACCAGGTGAACAGCCGCTTCGATGCGCTCACAGCTCTCTTGCCATAACTATGGACAATGTAGGAACATTTCCGAGTGCCGCACAATTTTACCTTGATGGAGTTGTGGATGCGTCTTCTCCGGCAACAAAAAGTAAAGCTACTTCGCTGATGCGAGCTGGAGTGTGGCCGCAGTGCCCTTGTAGACACGTTCCCTATTTTCTTGAAGGTGGGTGGGAGCCTGTTCTAAAGACTGAGCCCTCGGCTGTCAGCATTTAGCCCGGGAATTTCGTCGAGGTCTCTAACGTTTTGTTCGAGACGGTTTTTCGTGTTCAAAGTTCTTTCAAGCCTGGCGTCCACGGCGCTATGGCTTCCACGATGAGACGCAATAGCGTACGGTTTCATCTTGCCTTGGGAAGTTGCGCGTTTATGAGTAATGATTACGGTTTCAGTAAGACTTTCAGCGTAGAATTTGATGTTTACATGTGTGAGCCAGAAAAGGGAGAGCCGCTTTCACGGATGAAAACCTGTGAGGGAGTTCAGCCACAGGCATCTAAGGCAGTTGTGACCTCAGGCACCCGTGGTAATATCTAACAGATGCTCTGCCTGACGATTCATACATCACAGTTCTGAATCATATGCGTTTCAAATTAGCGTAGTGGAGAGAGCCATTCTGTCTAAATTCAACTAGCTGGAGATTGACAGACTGTTACAGGCAGTCAGGTGCCTGTACCGTTCAAGTAGAATGTAAACCCGCACTATCAATCAGCCAATGACGGTAGCTGCGCTGTTCGAAGACTCCAAGCTGTCAGCTGGGACTTCGACGGTGCATTGGCATTGGCTGCATAAGACTCGAAACATCCCACTCGATGCTGAATCTCGGAGCTCCAGTTTGCCTGCACACATTCTAGCAGTTTCTGCGAAGGCCGCCACCCGTTCAGACACGCCCTTCGTTTACCGTTTGTGCCACATTAGTAACTCTCCCCCGGTAGAAGTCCGTCCCTCGTCTCTCCACTGGAGGTAGCCAGGCTCCCGACTAGAAGGTTTTCACAGTTTAATCCGAGGGGACACCTTGTGTATCTGAGACAAGCACGGGATGTGTACGGAATAGCATTCCCGTCAAATCTTTTCGGGAGGGCACAAGACCGTCACTAGGGTCAATGGTCGACAGCGAGAGAGACGAAGATGCACAAGAAAGTCTTAAGCCTTGGATCGTAACCGCGTGCGCAACAATACCGCAGACATACTCCCGATCGCAACCGCTCCCATTTTGCAATATGGGAACCGTCTAGTGTTTATGGCATCTGTTGTTACACGCCAAATATCCGGAGTTCAATCTTCGGTGCACGTAGACCTGCCACGTGGTCAAACCATGCTGCTGTTGCCCAGTTGTTTCTGATGACTTGAGTTTAGGAAGTTCACACGGTTCGTGTGCGCTTCGACTCGTGACCCTTTACTCAACGCGGATATGGACTGCATGCCATACCACAAGGCATGCTTGACAGTTGAATTGGTTTGATCACCCAAACGATCTCTCCTTGTGTTTTCTTCTCAGGAACAAAGAGTTACGCTTGTTGCAACCGATTTTATCAAGTGCCGTTATTGCCGCATAACGCGGGCATGGTCTAGTGGCTATGACGTCTGCCTAACACGCAGAAGATCCCGAGTTCGATCCTCGGTGCCCGTACTGCGGCTTTCGTTTCTTCCCGTGGACCGACAAGTCTAGATAAGGGATATTTTTGTTTCTTCGACATGATTTCCCGCCTGAACTTCCTCAGTCCCATAGTTCAAGTAATTCGCCTCAGTGTCCTGCCTCACGTCCACGATCATGGGGTGGTATCTACGACATACGCCTCACGCAGGCCCCGAGCCTGATGGTCGGTACCGAAAAAAAATGACTCGAAAGACATGTTCCCTCGTTATTTATGTGGCCATAAGGGTGAGGGAGTGTCACACTGCTGTCAGGTGATCGGGCAACAATCGCGGATATTTCTGCTACGGGCCGGATCACGAATTCTATTCCCTAAGGACTTAGGATCCAGGTCCTAACGTCGCACAGCAATTGCGGGAATTACGACAATCATATGGATTTGTAGAACTTGAGCGGCCCGGTTTCGAACACAAGTAAGGTCGCGCTCGCAGAAAGAGTTAACGGAACGATGAGGAGCTGTACCGTCGTCGTGGAACCTCCACCTGCGACCGCCTGAGTATCGACATGTCCGTTACCCTATCTAGCACCGAATCTATGGACGTTCCGATTTGCACGCATTTGGAATCGATAGCTAAGCAGTTGTCTGCAGGCGCTTGGAGTTGATCGCCCCTGATAGTTGTCTCACACAGAGAGCAAAGTTCTGCTTCCGAGCTCTGTGTCCCTGAGGTTCGCATATTTGGTATAAAGACCGTATCAGTACTGAGTGTCGCCATTCCACTATTAGCGCACTACCCCAGGTTTCCAGGTCGGAAAGATCTTCTCATTTCGCGCCGGTTTCCTTCTCCAGGCAGGCTATCCCGGATTTACATGTCGGCATAACCTCGACGCTGTATCTACCGATTTTTGGTCTATCTAATAGCCTCTCGTAAAGTTTTATACTCGTGGGGTCTTAAAGCGAATAGGCACCCATGTAACGCTCTTTACGCACTGGACGCATCATGCCTTTCCCACAGAGAAACGCCTTTTTAGAATCTAGGAAGTCTGAGTCTCTTTCGAGCGGTCGTGGTCCTCTGTGTCTCTCATCGGCGGGAATGGACCGGCAGAGCGTTCCGAACGGCCACGCACACCCCCGTGCTCCGACTTCTCATCTGTATACGTCCTTTAGCTCCTCGAGCAACTGAGAAACAGAAAGACACCAGCGACACGGCTGCCCGTTGAATGATTCAGCCGCAAGAGCGCGTCAGGAGCAAGATGATCGGCTTCAACTCTTTGCCTACCTGGATCCTATGTCACAGCCAAAACACTGACATGCCGCAACAATACAGCTAAGGCTGCCTCAAGCTACAGAGACAAGAGTGACGGGGTGCGGTCATGCTTTCGTACAACTGAACTCTCGGCGCGCCTGCACGCAGCCTAGCGGCGTCAGATTCACCTCTTCAGAAGTGCCGCGTTCACCGTTTCCAAGCGCTGCCTAATGTCACCTCATTAGGAGCCTTTTCACTTTACGAGCGACCAAGGAACAGCCGCCCCCCGGTCCCCGTCCATGTGTCAATCAGCGCTAACGCTTCCAACGACAAGAATAACCACAACGTTGGACCACTCCCCCCCCCCCCCCCCCCCCAGTGGCGACGAATTCTGCTGTTTGCACCCAGCCTGTGCTTCCCCTCTTACCTTTCGTCTTCCCTCACGGACAGAGTCGAGGTTTTCTTCGAGGAAGTCGGCGAGCTGCCATACGTCGAAGTCGAAAGGGATCTGTGAAGCAAAGACAGACGACAAGCTGAAGAGGAAAGCTACACGCCCTCGCGAAATCACGTTTCGTCAGAGGAAGGGACCACGAACCTAGGAACGGAGGAGAGGTCCGTTTCGCCCTTTTTCAGCCTGTTTCAAACGCGCTTACCACAAACAATCCTCGCTCGGCACAAGCGTTGAACTCCATCCCGATAATGAGCGGAATCGGAGTGGGGGGTTGTCGAAGCTCCTTCAGCAGATTGTGAAGCAGCCAGCTGTGGGATTCCTTCTCCAGGTGGCGTCCACATAAACGCCGAATTGCTTCCTGAGAGACAAATCGGAGTGAAACGGACTGGAGCAAAGACGCTACAGGACTCGACCTAGGGGCATCGATGCTGTGGCATCGTGTACCGCGTTTTAGCGCCCCAAGCTGCCCCCGGGGACGGAGCGAACCGAGAAGTGAACTGCAGGGTGAACTCTGCGCTTCCTTCCCAATATTCACCTCTTTTTGTGCTGAAGAGAGAGAAGGGACAAAAAACACAAAGTCAGGATGGCTGCCCGCCTCAGCCACGGCCACGCGCCGGAGGTGTTCTGCGAGCTCCGGAGGAGGCTCTGGCGGATCGGGACCAAATTTATCGCGGACCTGAGGAGGCAGACGAAGGGGAAGCGGAAGATGCAGAAAGAAATGGGAAGAAGTTTCAAGAAGAGGGAACGGAGACGCAGGGAGCGAAGAAGAGAAGAAGTGAAACGGGCAAGGTTGGAGAAAAGGCCGAGAGGAAACAGAAGAGGGGGAGTCAGCTGCCTCGTACGAGCGGAGAGCAACGGAAAGCCAGGGACACCGAAAAACTGGATAGATCACCACGACCAAGGAAGGCACGACGATCAATAAGGAATCACAGCTCTGAGAGGACGACAAAGACAGGCCATCAATGGCGCAAAAACACTGGAGACCTCGTCAGGGGCTTCGGATGCTGCTGTCCTTTCACACGCGAACGACGCGATCAAGACACGCGGGAAATCCTGCAACTTCAACCTGGCACAGGAAAGAGGGACATCTTGCAGATATTAGACAAGAGAAGAAGTGCAGGCGGTACCTTTGACTCTGCCTTCGTCGCCACCTCCTGCAGCCGCCGCTTCTTCACTCGGCGATTCTGCAAACAAAGAAGCACTCCTCTCTTTGCTCGCATAGAAGGGAAACAGCCGATCAATCAACCGAAGTGGGTGTCGAAGCTTTTACTGGGAATTCAGCAGCCCAGCTGGTACGTTGTGTTTCGCTCAGACTAGAACATTCGGCGTCCACAGAAACCCACAGCAATTTGTGGGCTGGCCGCGCGTGTATATACATGCACGCGAAAACACAGATATTAGACATGCACATAGATATGTGTAGATCGTGTGGAATATGCTTACGTGAACGTCTTGGAGACGGCTGACTGGGAACCTGTGCCTGCATCCAGCCGTGTGTTACCCCAATCGCACCATATATATATATATATATATATATTATCCGCAAGTAGAATTTGCATATTTGTGTTCGCTGCATGTCTTGTTGAATGCGCGCATGCTGTTCCAGGCAGCGCCACCTGAGAAGAAGCACGGAAAAGCTGGGAAAAGACGCAGGGGAGTTTGTTCTTGTCCAGTCGGTTCGCACCTTGATGCGCAGAGCGCGCCGAGTAAGAGCAGACTCTTGGCGACGGAACTCTCTATTCATCAAATGCATGCGCCTGAGGGCAAGGAAGAAGCGAACGAGACCAAGCGTCGAGAGCCGCACGGCACCACCTAAGTGAAACGCGAAGGCGTACGCAGGAGGGAGAAGGAGGAGGTGACCGGGGACGCTCACAAGGGGTAATGGCAAAGGAGCGACACGAGCATGCATCCGGTAGGGAAGAAGGGAAAGGGGAAGCGAGGAGACACAGCGAGGAGAACGCAAGTGGGAAGGGATCTTCCCCGTCAAACTCAGCAGAAGGGTGGCCTCATGTGCGCCTTCCTCCAGCTGACTCTCTGCCTTGGGAAAGACGAGAAAAGCCGTTCGCCACTCCGCTTTCGGTCCGTCGCGTTTCCCCGGCCCCGCCTGGCAAGCGCAGCTGCTCACTGGCTCTCGCATCTTTTCGCTTTCCTCCGCTACACGTGCATCCGCGGCATGTCACTTTTCGTTGCTTTCTGGGTGCTCGCGTCTGCTCACGCGTCTCTCCGTGGAGTTCTCTTACCGCGTGAGTTTTTCGTCTGGTTGGTAGAGGGCAGCCTTGAACATCACCTCCTCGGTCTGTGCGTCCCACAGAGCTTGCAGGCGATCTCTGGAGCAGAGAAGAAGAGAGGAACTCGAACCATGAAAACTTCAGAGTGGGAAAAACGGGCGGACACGCCGCGGAGAGGACGAACGGAAGGAAAGGCCGTCGGGAGACAAGACCGAAAGACGGCACAGCCGAGACGGGCCAAAAAAACGGCGGGAAAATGGGAACCAGGGAAGCGTCCGCGGTGGAACGGCGAACGCAGTGCGGTCCACACCGCCGGGAAAAAGAGAAGCACGGACGAACAAAGAGGGACACCCGAAGGAAACGAAGAAGACTTGCAGGAGGACGGGAACTCAAAGAGCAGACACAGGCACAGACCCGCGCGACGAGAGGGGTCGACGCAGAAGCGCAGGCGAAAGCACGAGTGGAAAATCGCGTTGCGCAGCCCCGTGTGGGTTTTCGTTTATAGAGGCGGGCAAAGACAGACAGTATGGGTTGTTCCTTCTTCGCGCTTTGTTCGCTGTCCCTCCCGATTTGGCGGCACGCACCGGCTGGCGTGCTTCGACGTGAGCAGGCGCTCCGGCGTCGCTTCCTCGGGCTTCTCGGCGTTCGGTCCTGCGCTGGCGAAGAACGGATTGCTCTGGAAGCTGCCGAATTTGCCGCCTGGAGCCTCCACAGCCTCGACCAGAGAGCAGCACAAGCTGTACGCACACCCGCCCCGCGGAGAAACACTCACCCACACAGAGACGCCAGTGGGGTGAGAAAGAAGAGAGAACCGCGGCTGCGACGGGGAGACGGAGAGACGAAAAGCAGCACTTTCACAAGGCGAATGTGCACCTACTGCGACGGGAGCGAGAAAGGGAAGCAAGAAAAGGACGAAACAACCGTAGGACTATGGCGTTGTGGTCTCCTGGTTGTCTTTCCCCGGAATGCCTTCTTCGTGTCTCCGAGGAATGAGTCGCGTGACAGGAGAGACAGGGCAGAAGAGAGCAGCCCCCCAGGATGCGGAGAGGAAGGTGAGCGACAGACAACCTCGGGGGCGTCTCCCTGAGACTCTTCTTACTTCTCCGTAAGGTTTTCGATTTCGCTTCGAGATGGGTGGAGACCAATCGAGTGGAGGTGTATGTACACCGGACGAACGCGACCGTCGAGGACGCGACCAGTCACCGTCTTGTATGGAACGAAAAACGTCAGTTTCTTCGCGAGAAACGGGTTGTCGAGGGGAGAGGAAGGAAGCGGCGAGGACGAGAGAGGCAGAGACGTGAGCAAGTGTTCCAGGCGATCGATGTACGCGTTCAGCTCAGACAGCGCCGCAGCGTTCGTCCTCCGCGCCTCTTCCGGGAAGTCGACCGTCCGGTCTGTGTGCATGCAGCCCCAAACGGAGCGGGAACAGGTGCGCGCAGACGACACACGAGCGGAGTGGCGAAAGCCCCAAATCCGCCTCCACGACTAAAGCAGCGAACCGCAGCGTTGTGGACGGCGGAAACATAACCTATCGAGGGATGTGGCAAAACCAGGGAGGACGGAAGGGCGAAACTCGAAAAAGGAAAGTCAAAAAGGCAACGGGCCAGGGGAGAGGAAGACGAGGACAACGGAAATGAATCAGGAGGGAAGGAGAATGTGGAAGAGCAATGAACGAAAACATCCTGGAACACACTTGCCCGAAACAGCACACACGCATTTACATTGGTAGAAACATATATATATATATATATGCATACGTGTTCCCAGGAGTAGGGATATGCGCATACCGATATTCGTATTGCGTGCCTGTGTGGACTTTCGTGTGCATTTGTCTCGCCCTCGTAGATCGACGGGGCAGCCGCCGCTGGCGTGCACGGAAGGAAACAAAATGGGGACAGCGCAGAAACGTCCGAGGGCGAAAACACGGATTCCGCAGCATGCACAACCGCCCATTTCCTCAAAAGCAAAAACGCAAGCGCTTACCTGGATGGACGCACAAGAGAAAAAAACGGAGCTCTCTCCGAAGCGAACCGGGCCGCGCCTTCGAGGAAGACCGCGACGCCGTCGCGCGGCGAGAGAACGACGCGGAAGAGACAAGGAGCGAAGAAGAGGCCAGGCAAGTTGAGGACGACAAAGCCGAAAGCGAGGACGGAGGGCACCGACACGGAGACAATGGAGACAGAGACAACGGAGACAGAGACAACGGAGACACAGACAGTGGAGACACAGACAGTGGAGACAG
The DNA here is from genome assembly GCF_000208865.1 of Neospora caninum Liverpool. Taxonomy (NCBI): domain Eukaryota; phylum Apicomplexa; class Conoidasida; order Eucoccidiorida; family Sarcocystidae; genus Neospora; species Neospora caninum. The sequence goes on from NC_018395.1 coordinate 6,196,344, forward strand.
AGACATGCAGCGCCCGGCCGGAGAGACGGAGGTCGGCGAAAATCGACCAGGGAGAGAAGAGGAGAAGCTTCGATGCAGAGCTACGATGGATGGAGGCGAAGGAGGACGAAAAGAGGAAGTAGAGCCGACCGAAACCGAAGGAAAAAGAAGTTGAGTTCTTTTTCGACCCTTTTTGTTTCGTTCACGAAAAACGGAAAGCGTTTCAAGCAATCCAAATGCTCCCTTGACTCCCGCCGTCGGCGAGGTTACAGCAGAAAGCTTCATTCTCCCAAGAACCTCAACGGAGCCCCGAAGTTGGACGCGTCGCGTGTCGCCTGGCCCAGACTCCCGCCCAGAAAAAAAGGGTTGCATGCGCCGAAGGACGTTCTCCCAGATGCTGGCGAAGCGTCATAGGGAGCCCATTTTCTCGCATTTCAGAGCCTGCTCAAGTCGAACAGGAAGAACTCGGGGGGATGCATTAGAGGTGAAGAGGCGAGTCTGTCTTTGTAGAAAAATCGGCACAGAAAACCAGGCGCTGGAAGAACAGAGGCGAAATCGGATGTCTTCGCCCTCCGCATTGACACAAAGGGGGGGAAGCAGAGAGAGACCACCGAGAGAGAAGGAGCCAGAAGGGAGATTTCGGCACATCCGGCTCGGGGCTTCCCCGGCGTTTCCGGCTCGGGGCTTCCCCGGCGTTTCCGGCTCGGCTTTGTGTAGCGGGGAAAAACACCCCTTTCGCTCCACATAGCCTCCGGCCTTGATTTGGACCTTGTCTTGACTCAGTGAGAGGAGAAGCCGTCAAACCATCACCATCGGGCCGCCTTTTAGCTGCACCATTTCTGCTCGCCTTTTGCCCAGCGCGCAGCGCAGCCTTCGCCAGTGATCTCCGCGAAGGAGGGGCGGAAGCGGTTTGGTTTCTCGCGGCTTTCACTCAAGCGTGATCGCCGTTCGGCGACGCTCCAACAACCAGCGGGCGAAAAAGAAGCTGCACTGTGCACACCTGTTCATTCATCCGTGTTGACAACCGCTATCGGCTTGATTAGACACCTGAAAAGATACATGCATGCACGCACATAAACGTATACGTCCACACATGCATGGAGAACCTATGTACAATATATAGGTATAGAGATGTATCTGTATGTATTTTATGACTCAGTGAATACTCTGTGCATGCATATGGATGTAGTGTGTTTACGTTTGGGACTGCATGCACTTTGGAAAACTCCGCTGCAAGCGCACGCGTGTGCATCGTGCACACTTGGTGGTTGTCTGTCCTTTCTGATAGAAAAAAGAGGCCGCTCAAACGACAAAGAAAAAGTGGAGACCAGGAAGTCACGCAAAGACTGCTGGAATTTCCCCCTTTGTTGTTCGGCCGCGGCTGCTTTGTGAGTTGGGAGTTGTCTTGGCCCGCGCACGGTCGGCTCACCCCGCGCACACATCGCTCGTGCCCGCGGACACCATAAACATGGCGGCTGCCTAGTTTCGTGTTTCCTACGGGAAAGGGAAAGGCGAGGCTCGCTCTGCCTTGTCCCGTTCGTCTTCCACGGCCATGCTCTTTCTTAGATTATCGCGCGTCGGAGACGGCGCACAGTTCACGCTAGACAACGCAGGCTTTGAGCGTGTCTTGTGCCTTGCCTGCTCTCGCTGCTCTCACTGCGCCTCTGTGTTGCCCTGTTCCATGTGTCTTTCATCTCCTTTCTCTTCAGCATCTCTAGGCCGTCGCTCATTTCGTCTCTCTCCTAGGCTTTTCTGTCCCTCTCGGCCCTACCGTCTCGTTCTCGCTGCAGTTCTCGAGTAGCCTCTGCCGCGCGTTTTCGCGTTTCGCGACTGTTTGAAATTTACCGACGTCTCTACCATGTTGGCATTCGTCGCGGTGTACGTCCACCACACGGAAGTCCTCGCCCTTGTGGACACCGGCTCCGAAGCGACGCTCATCTCTCCATTCATCGTTAACCTCCTCAATTTGCCGGTCAACCGAGAGTATCGAGGCCTCGCGACGCACCATACTTCGTCTGTCTCGCCGGCTGCTGCACCTGGCGCCTCCTCTGATTCCTCTTCGATTTCAGATTCCTCTTGCGAGTCTTCAAATTTTCTTCCTACGTCGACTCCGTCTCGTGCGCACGCACCGCCTTCCCGTGCTCCAGCAGACAGACCTGCGTCTCACCTGCCAAGCAATGAAAGTGAGGAAAGAAGTGAGCCCGCGAGCAATACGGCTGTTCTCTTGTACCGAGAGAAGAAAGGAACAGAAGGATGTTCGAACCCGACGGTAGAGACGGGGCCAGGCGAGCGGATGATCGAGCAGGCGGAAGCCGTGTCCGAACCTCCTCGGTCTCCGGTGTCTGTACACGGCGTGGGGTCTAAGATCCTCGGCCGAGTGGAAAACCTCCAAGTCACGCTTCCTGTTTTCTCACTTGAGAGAGAAACGGTCGAGAAGAGTGCCTCTGAGGCCACGACAGAGCGTCTCACCAGGGACAAAGGAGAGAAACCGGGGCATGCAGCGGGTAGAAGCGCCGTCGAAACTCAAAGGAAATCAAGAGGAGGCGAAGCGCACGATCAAGCTTCGACGAGAAAGGGCGAGCGTCTCGCCTCTCGAACTGCCTGCTTGCTGCCAATCCTATGTGACGCCATCGTTCTGGAGGACGCTCCACAGGCTTCCCCGTCGTCTCCGCCTCGTGCGTCGCTTTCCTTCTCTACCTCTTCTTCTATTTCAGTTTCTTCACAGTTCTCTTTTGTGTTAGGTTTGGACGCTTTGGTGGCTCTCGACGCAGTCGTCGACTTCCCCCGAAGGAGGCTGTTGCTTGGAAACGGACGCTTCGCAGCTGAGCTGTTCCTCGGTCCCCCCTCGGCGCTTGGCACCTACATGCGGGAAACGACAGCTCCGGCCAGGGCTGGCGCACAGAGCCGCGTCTGCCCGTGCGACGAAAGCCACACCACTAGGCAGAACGCGAAAGAAGAACGTCCCCGGTCGACGTAGAAACGGCGCGAGGGTTTAGGGCTCACGCGGCGGGCACCCCTCAGAGGAGCGAGAAAGTCAAGGAGCCTTGCGGCAAAGAGCGGCAAGCAAAGTCGGGAAGAAGATCGAAATGCAAAAGCAGAAAACGTATTTCGGACTGCCAGAGTAGTCTAGAGCTTAGAGTGAAACGACCGACCAGGTGCACTAGTGGGCACGCGACGGTCGTGCTGGAGCTACAACGCGACCGATAATGGTGCAGATGTCGTTTCTGCGTGCTACGCATTTTCAGTTGGCTACAGCAGATGTGTCAGAATCCTTGTTATCACGTTCTTCCCAAATGACGCGCCACTGCTTGACTCTGAGCGGGCGGAGTTCTGGCGAACGCACAGGCGACGCGACGGGTCTTACCCGCATACAATTGTACCAGGCGCTGCTGTAACTTTAGAAGCACATGTCTAGAGCGAGCGTCGGAGAGGAGCGCACGACACAGGGAAGGGAAAAGCTGATGTTAGCAAGGAAGCGCTGTGAATCGCGGATACGGCATGTCGTGTGGCGATGCACCGTCGGCCACGCTCCGACACCAGGCAAGCGAACGCTCGCCGGCCTGTTCATATGATGCCACGACAGTTGAAGGAAGGAGTAAAGATCATCAGGCATTTTATTTCGAGATGCGGTCTCGCTGACAAGGTGGTCAGCTGTCTTTTTGTGTAGGAGGGGGAACTAGTTAGTCCGCTTTTCGAGTACTGAATGTGAGTGCAGTTGTCCAAAGTCTCTGTCGCGAACAAACCTATCGCCGGAAGTGGTATATTTGTTCCGGGCAAGTTGCTTCCATGCTGCTGCAGAAGTAACGCGACATCCAGGTGCTCTACAAACTACAGGCGGTCTCGCGCATGCCGACCAGCTACCCTAACACAACTGTACGCTACGTCCAGAAGCGAAATGCACGCTGCTTCTGCGTATCCATGGATTTCACGATATGCCAAGGACTTCAGATTACCCGTACCTTCGTTGCTAGATCAACACATGGTGTTCAACTGCTAAGGCGAACAATGCCTATCATAGTAGCTGCGCGTTGCTACCGTAGGACTTTGATCTGTTCCACAAATTATGTTGTGCGTCATTTGGCTCTCCAGAAATGCCACGGGGCAGATCGCATTTGGTCGATAAGGGAAGCGGTACGAAGTAAAAAACTTCCAATTTGAATTCAACATTGCGGTGTGCACCCCCGTCGGTCATCCACTCTCAGCCTCGGCCCTGTCTTCCTGGCAACGTGGGAAGCCGCCATGGCAAGTGCGGCAAGAGGGGAAAACGCCTGCCTGTCCAAGCAGTTGACTGCCTCCGCTGAACAAGGGTATTGTCACCTATGCGATAGCTTCCGTCAGAGACACGACACGACAATCACATTTCCTAGAAAACGCGAGGAACGGAAAGATCTCGACGTCAACTGCCCTCCCCCGACAGAATAATTGTTTCTCCAGAGTGCGCGTTCCGTCGCGCGCGCGCCAGCAACAACGAAAGAAAATCGATCCGCGTACGGCTGCACTGGGGGGCTGGAACGGAAACGAATCTCTATGACTGGAAGATGAAAGGATGACGGAGAAATGGCTGCAGCGCGTCAAGCACGCCACGCGCCAGGTAGACATATATCCCTGCATACTTCTAGCTACGGAAAGAAGACGCACGAGAAAAGTCCACCAAAGCATGCGCGTACACAGACCTTGGCGGGTTAGTAACAGTGCAGACCAGTCGCTCCCTACACGCAGTTGAAGGAAAAGGCTGAGCGTCTCTTTCTCAACGGAGAAAAACTCCCACACGTGACAATCGTTACAAAGTCAACAGGAAGCTCCAGAGATGCACCGAATGACCCTTGCGGTCGCGCGAACGATAATGATCCTCTCCTTGATGCGGCTACCGGCGAATACTAGTCATAAAAAAGCGAGCCTCCGAAAAAAATGACGAAAAAAACACCCGCCAGGCAAGCGACGCCAAATTCGAAACGGGAGGACTTTTTTTTCAATGGCAAATCCTTCTTTCTCTAATCACGACTCTCTAGAGAAGAGTTTTCCCATCATAATCCTCTATACCACGATCGCAACGGAAGCACTGCTATACAAAGAGGTTAATACGAGAGTGCATATGCGTAATGCTGATGGTTGAGTTCTAATAGAGGCTGAATGTTGCGTTGTACAGTTTTCTCACGTATGCCAATCAACTCTTTACATGCCAGTAGCACTTGTTCGCAGGCCACCGTACACGGGAACATACTTTGTTACATGTGTACATGGCAAACTAGGTGAAGCTTTCGACGGCAGCCTGGATGGCGTACCACGGAAAATACCCCCCAGTGTTTTCCCCACAGACACAACGAGCGTAGGAAGAATCTTAACACGTTTGTTGGGATTGCCTTCGCTCCTTTTTCGTGGGGAGCGCATGTATGGCGACACATGTTTTATAAAACCTCTGGCTCCCCCAGGGTTTCAAAAACCAGATTCGGCTCGTCAGAGCTACCCGTATCCAGAGCCATCCGCTACAGAACACGCCGTGATAACAAATTACACAAAGACGTGATGCACATATAAAAACGGACATAAAATATGGAGATGCGAAGATGCGTGGCGCGCGGACCTGGAACGTTTTCACAGAGACGAATACACCTCAACACATTAGCCGAATCACAACTACGCTTGTACGCCCATCGGTCTGTGTAAAACGTTTCTCGTTTTCCGTGCAGCGCTTCAACGGAAGAAACAACAGACTCACGAGATGAACTGAGCCGAGTTAACTGGGAGTGTCCTGAAACGCGTGTATACGAGTTCAGGTGAATTTTCTCCCTCCCGACACTCCGGATCGCCCCGGATGTGTGTCCACGCACGGCTGGTCCAGGCTCCAAGATTCCCACACGACTCCATTTGGTACTGTGCTCGAGACATACACGTGGAGCAAGGCAGAGAGAGAGGCTCAGTCTCCCGCACTGTGTCATTATCCTGCACTCCTCTCTGCCAGCTCCTTGACGACGAGTACGGTAAAGAGCAAACACGGGAAACAAACGCGAGGAAAAACGGCCACGGCAATGAGTCGTCTGCTTGTTATGCTGCTATCCAAGGCTCCGAGACCTTCGGTGGATATCTGTTCCCAAGCCAATACGGTCCCGAGCAAAGACGTGGATACGTCACGTTACAGGAAGGAAACCTGTCGCTTGCTTTCCCTGCTTCGCTCCCAGCACGCTGGCATATACGTCCCGCGCCAATACAACGGGTTCCTGGGTCATGACTGTTCGGCACAGTGCAGCCTACAACGGTGATGCCAAACAGGCACTGTGACGTCCGACAAAACAGGCAGCCAGCAGCCTCCCGCCTGCTCGGTTCTGATGCGCCGCCTTCGACACCCTGCAGAAAGAGAAACAATCGTGGCAGAGACAACCCACCTGCCGCCCTATCCCTTCCCAATCATATCCCGTTGATGTGCTCCCGCCAAGCCTTGTTTTTCGGACGAGACAAAACTCCCTTTTGAAGACGAGAAAACGTACCAACAACGCATTTCCTGTTTTTCCCGTTCATCCCTCTTTGCCCTCGTTGAGGAACCGGCTTCGTCCACCCGAAGAATGCACGCAAACAAGGTAGCGTGTGCTTGACAAGGACCCACCGAACACATGAGTGTTCTGAACCTCCCACTAGAAGACCGGCAAAAAGGTATTCCTTCTCTCCGAACGCCTCTGGAAGCGAGTCCGCCCCATGAGGTGGAACAGGAAACGGCCAGCGGGGTTCGTTCCATGCACAATACCAGAGTCAAGACTACCCGAGAAATACACATTTTACACAATCATCCGTAGTCCCATATACACACGCGAGGGGGGCGCTACGGGAACACCATGAGTCTGTCTATCCCTCTTTTCCACGTGTCCATGGCCTATACACACATACACTGAACTGCTTGACTTCCCACTGCACGCCTGTCGACCGGCCGGTGTAGCGACCGCAGTCGAAGGAAACGCACAAATCGGTGAACAACGTCGCACAACCTACACGGCTCACGACCGGGCCTCGGTGAGCCCCGAAGGGAACGTGAGTGCCAGGCGTACGCTACGGAGACAATAACCGAATAAACAGACGTGACAGCTGGGGCGCCACAGAAGACACGTGGCTGCACCTCTGCGCGTTCCCCACAGAGGGCGACCTGGATTACACCCCTAACTGGACCACGCGAAATTGAATGGTCCTCACACCAGAGGCCTGCGACACACTGAACATTGTGCCGGGGACGTGCAGCTGAAAGTAGCGCACTGTCAACCGCAACGCCACGTCCTCTGCACATGGCTTTTCGTTCTGTCAAACTCTGGGCGGATGAGGCTTTCTCTTGCTTCCTCTCGTCGCCTCGTAGGTTGTGAGAGGTGGGGCTCTCGAGACATCACCCGACCCCACAAACGAAGATGCAGGAAGAAAAAGAATAAATGCGTACGTTTTGCTCACGGCTTTATGGCTGCGGGGCCACTCAGTGGTTCGTGAAGTGCGCGAACGTCGACGGGCAGCGGAAAAAAATAGATGGCTGATCGTCGCGTCTTCCACGGGATGTTGGGCACAGCTGGCGAACACAGAAACGAGAACCGTCGAAGCGTCCTGACGCGAAAAAAAAATGTCGCCTGGACCCTATAACCGCACCTTTCGTCTCAGCCATCCATCCATCGTGTTGTCCGTCTTTTTGCTCTTCAGAGCGGAGGTATTGCGTGTGCGGCGCACCGGATCGTCAGAGATGCTCTGTCCTCGCTCTCCGTTCAGAGCCAAGTTCTCAGTCCCTCTGCCTCTTGAGTCGGACAGACGCCCGAGGACTCTGCTCTCGCCCCGTCCCCACTGTGTTCTCTCTTCCCCTCGCCGCTTTCGCATGGGTGTTTCTGCCGCTTGCTGCCCACCGGAGCCGCCTTGCTTTCCACCTCATTGCCTTTCTCTTTGCCTTTACCTGCATGCTGGCCCACGCCTCTCGGCGGTGTGTTGTTTGCACTGGCTGCCACCGAGCTCGCAGTCGTCCCAGACGTGGTCGGGGTCGCCGTTGGTGGCGTGCCGTTTTGAAGGCTCGGATCGGCCCAGGCGAGAGGGAGGCCTCCGCCCCCAAGCTCTGTATCTCCCTTCGTTTCGGGCACTCGAGCGGGAGCAACGTCCGGAAGGTGCGAAGGCGCACTTGCGCCGTTCACTCCGTCACCGTCACCACGCTCCAAGACTTTTCCGTCTGTGGCGCCTGATACCCACCAAGCCGCCTCCCCGCTCATCCCCTTTCCTGCTTGCGTGCCTCCAGGCAACGTGCAAGCAACCGACAGACGTCCAGCGACTTCTGCTTCCGCACCGAGCCAGGGCCCCCGGATCCCCTGTGCTGCCGCGACGTGCACAGCGACGGATCCAGACTGGAACGGAAAATCCGGCCTGTGGTGAAGCAACTGCTGACGGAGCGCCTCCACCTCTTGCTCCCTCGCCAGCTGCTGAAGAATTTCGACAGATGCACTATACGAACCGGCGTCTAGGCCGACGTTCCACCCCACGCCCGCCTGGAAAGACGCGACGTGTCCTGCGGCTCTGCACTCTCCACCGTTCAGTGCGCCGACGGACGCTGCCGAGGTAACGGGGACCGCAGAGCCGCTGAGATGGAGCTGAAGGTCGGACGAGAAACCTTTTGCCGGACAGGGGCGAGACACTTGGGAAAGAGTGGCAGCGCTACCCGCGGTGGGTGCGTACTTGCTACACCCTTCCGAGTTCCCCAGGCTGTCTCCGTTCGGTGCACCATGAAAGTCGCCACTGACGTCCGTGTGTCCAGCGCAGGACACAGCAGACACACTTCCAGCTGCACGCATGAAGCTGAGGCTCGAATCTCCGGCATCCTTCTTGGTCGCAACGCTTGGCCCCCTGGACTTTCTCCCTGATCCAGAGCACGTTCTGTGACTGAGCGCTTCACCAACGCCTTCGTAGCTTTGGCCCGACACTCCGACTGAGCCGTCTGTGCCCAATGCATGCGCACCCAAGCTGCTGCCTACCACGGCTCCGTTCCCTGCACCCCCGAGGACTGGAGGCAGATGGCAGGAGAAGGCAAAGCCGCCACCAGACGCGATTCTCCCGAGTCCCTTGTGTGTGGGGTCGCCACACGCTCCTCCGGATGATGGCCCTGCAGTGAGAGTTGACGGGCAGGGACGCAAACTGTTTGGAGCGACGCCTGCCACTCGACCACAAATGTTCTGCATCGCCGCTCCTTGGTGGGAAGAGGCTAGGTTTGCGAGAACGGAGTGCTGAGATTGGGGCATGTTTAGAAATGAGCGGTCACTCTTGTCTCTCTGTGTCGCATAGGCACTAACTTGTTCGGACGGGAAGACGAACCCCTCCCGTCTCTCGCTCTGCACTGCACGTCCAGCTACATGAAGAAACCCAGCCCCACCAGACGTCAAAAGAGACAAATCCGTCCGTTTGACTCGCCGCTGAGACGCTTTGAACGTCGGGGGCGGAGGAGCGATAGGTCCCTTGCTGCCACCGTTGCTAGCGTCATTCACGGCCTTTCCAGTAGGGTTCGATTCCCTTTCATGCACCGGAATGACGTCGTCTTCGAGAGACGGGAATGGCGAGGAGGACAAAGATGAGGGTCTGAGCCTAGCGTCAAGGCGACCTGAGATTCTTCCTTCGTCGTCTGGCAGCTCATGCGCGCTCGATCCAGAAAACCCGAGAGGCCAAGACCTTTCTCCATTCCCCATCGCTCGATCTCTCGTCGACGGGAAAATTGCAGGGATAGTAGGGGATGCCCCGTTGGCGGCACCTTCAGCAAGGGTTCTCGGCACTTCGTCTCGTCTTACACCATCGCCAAAATCCTTCAGAGACGCCTCGCCACTGGAGCCCCCTGCCGCCTCTTCCCCAGGCTGTCGGCCCAGCGAGGACGGGCCCTGACGGGACGAGTACCCCTCTATCTCGTTGAGGGCAGACTCTGCCGAGGCGATACCAACCCTGAGGCTCGCGGCGCAAGATGGCGATCTGCGCGCCTCACCTGTCTCGTGTCTCTCGCCTCTCACGGCATGGTCTTTGACTAGCTCTGCTCGTGTCGCGCTCGCTTCTCCAGCTTCAGCAGACCCGAGCAGACCAAATCGCGGCAGCGATGCACTCCCCACAGTGCCACCAGATGAAGTACGAGAGGAAGGCGACGAGATCGCCTTTGGGGGTGACAGGCAGTCTACGCGTTCAGGATTGGCCGCACTCCCCGGCGACGCCTCCAAGAAAAAAAACAGGGGCGACGAAGCGTCAAGCGAGGCCTCACGCGAGCGCGGAAAAGGATCGACACCCGAGCTGTGCACGGTTCCCTTGTGCGTGTCCTGGGCGTTGCGTCCAACAGCTACAGCATCACCGTGGCAGTCACCTTGATCTCGTAACACACTGCCGTCGCGGACTCCTTGACGCCCGTTCTGTGCAGCACCCGAAGCTGCGTTTCGCCCTGCCTCATTCTCCCACTGTTTCGCCTCTGTGGCGCCCTGCTGGCGGCCCAGGCAGTCTGTATGCAAATCTCTCGCCTCCAGTTTCTTGCCGGGATCCGCAGCTTCCGGGATCGGTAAGCGAGGGGGGGTATCTCTTGCAGTGCCTTCTCCGGCCTTCTGCTCTCCCGCCCCGCTTTCCCTTCCGTTGTCATTCCATCCTGCAAACTCTTCCTCTCTCTTTTCTCCGGCACTCGCTGGACTCGCCTCGCCCGCTTCTGTTTCCGCCTTTTCCGGCCAAACCCCCGAAGCATCTTGCGTGCGAAAGAAGCCCGCGGGAGACGTCAGCATCGACACACACTGCGCTAGCTGATGCACCAGTGTCCGCGAGGTGACACATTCGCGGGCTTGTGGACCAACGTCTTTGGCTCCCCCCGCTTTTCCGGCTGCTTGCGGGGCGGGACCGAGCTCAGAGCGGGGACTGCATGCGTTTGGTTCCTCAGATGGAGGGCACGAGAGCGCCCGGCTTCCAGTCTGACTGATGCGATATTTTCCGTCCTCGGCTCCCCTCGACACCAAACAGAAATCCGAAGACACCACAGTCGCGGAGCCCAGATGAGACGAGACACCTCGAGTGTCTGGACCGGGTTTCCGTGCGTCATCCGTGTTTGCCGTGGCGTCGCCTTTGGCTGTTTGCCGTCGGACGTTCAGGCGTCTGGGAGAAACAGCATCGACAGCTGGAGACGGACCGCCCTCCCCCGGTGTGAACTTTGCGCTACCTTCTCGGCACTGTCCACTGGTGCTCAGCAAGAAGCTGAACTCTCGAGACTCCGTGCGGCTCCCAGGGTCCTCGCTCTTAAAGAAGGCGGCTGCAGCTTCACTGCCTTCGCCAGTGGTGCGACCGACAAATCGTAAAGTGGTTGAGTCATTCTTGCCCCGAGGAGAGAAAGCGTGGGAGTTCTGAGAGAGCAGAGTACCAAAAAGGCGGTCGGGACCACCGCAGAAGGCTTCCCATTCTCCCACATCGGCGTCCTCTCCAGGCGTGGAGGAAATTGCCGTATACCCATGGACAGGCAGTCGCGTTCTCTCGTCCGTCGCCATTCCCGCGTCTTCTTCCTCACCTGGCTCGGTGCCCTGTCCCAGCGGCGGAAGGGGACCACCCGCAGCGTTCGGCAGAGCCGGCGCTGAAACACCGGGCGCTGTCTGTTGCGTATGCTGAAGGGACACAACATGGCCCTTTGCGCCTGAGCCGACTTCGGCTTCCGGCTGGGCGGCAGGCACCTTAGGCTGGTGCTGCGAAAGTCCGCCGACCAGGAAATCGCGCAGAGTGAACGAACTGTTACCTGTGCCCGAACCCAATGAGCCGGCGGCTCCTCCAGCCCCAGCCTCGGACTCCACACTCGAGCTCGCCACCGAGGGAACGTGCGAGTTTGCCACCTGACTGCCTTCACTCCCGTCTGCTGTCGGATGCCCGTCTCTCTCGCCCTTCGTGGCGTCTGGAGACGAACAGTCCTGACTTGCGGACTGCGTGAGAAGAAGAAGCAGCTGCTGTTTTTGGCCCGGAGTCATTGTGCTGAAGGCCTGCTGCAGGAGCAGTTGCTGCTGGGCCGTCATGCCCCCTCTGCCGCCACCACCGGACGCCGCCAGGAGTGAACACAGCCCCGCTGCAGTTACCGCCAAAAACGGGTCAGACGGTGCAAAGGTGACGGGGCCGGGGCCTCGTGAGCCGCTCGCGTGGCCTCCAGAAGTCGAGGAGCACACGGACGCAGTCGACGTGAATGCAGGCGACCCCGCTGACCCTGTTAGGCGGCCTGCCGCGCCGAGCCCAGTGTGCACGCCTAGCGCTCCACCGACACCCAGGAAACTTCCGCCCATCTGCTGACTGACACTGGAGGTACCAGCGGGCGGCAGGCTTCCAAAGCGTTGCACGGGCGAGCTAGGGACGGAATAGGGGAAAAGCTGGTGGCCGCCGGTCTCTGCGTGGGGTCCTGGCCCACGTGCCACAGGTCCAGGGGAGATGATCATGTTTTGTCCTTGCACCATCGCAGCTACAGAGGCGCTGCCTCCACCCCAGCTACGCCCTGACGGCAACCCTCCGCCGGTGGGCAGTTGTGCGAAGAAAGCGCCTCCAGGGCCTTGGCCGTCCCAAGGAGTTGCGCCCAGCCCCCCTCCCAGCACTGGGTTCCAGTTCGGGCTCGGGCTGGCAACGGGGGACCCGTTGTTAGCGATCGCCTTGAGCGCGGAGTCGAGCAGATGTTCTTCGCCGTTCTTGAGCTGAATCTTCAGCGCCTTTCCTGCCACCACCAAGCCAGAGAGTTGCCGGAAGGCGTCAAACGCAGCGCTCGTGTTGTCGTAGGAAGCGAATCCAAAGCCGCGGTTGTAGCTGCAGCAAGAGAGAAGCGTGGAGTTTGTGTTGCTGCTCCCAATCGGCCCACCCGCCGGAAAGTTCGACGAAGGCGGCACCACAGCGGAAGACGCAGGAGGCACTCGAATGCCAACAACGTGACCAAACTGGCCGACGAGAACCATAAGCTCGAGCTCCTTCCAGCACGCTGGGATGCCGTAGATGAATAAATTTGCCCCTTCGAGTAGAGCAGCACACAGAACGCACAGAGAAACAGAGATATCACGGCTCGGCCTACAGCTCATCAGAAGGTGGACGAGACGTCGAGGGGGGGGGGTAGGCGACAACCAGGACCTCGCCACAGAACGATTTCGAATACAGACGGGCGATGCCTCGTCAACCAGGAGAAACACGAAAACAGGCCGTCCATTTCTTCCGCAGACATACGCCCTACAAAACCTGGATGCGACTCCCCTTCCCCTTGCCGCCTCCGCGCTTCTACACGCCCTCTCACTCGTTATTTCAAGTGGTGTAAGAGCCCCGCAGGTCGCCTTTGTGGCAGTCCCACAGCTCTGTTTCTCCTCTGAGACCCGCACCACCCCGAAACTGAAGCGCTGGAGACGCACCTGGGGGACCGTCTCTCAGAAGTGTGAAGGTGGTTTTCCTCGCTTGCTCTTGAATCACTGCAGGGTCGAGCACACATGCCTTTCCTGGCACTGTCCGTAAGCCCTGGATCGCCGAAGAGGAGCCCAGAGTTCCTAACGCAGCGAGGATGCCTGTTGCCGCATTCGGCTGACTGTCGTCTTGGCCTCCTGCATGGGGCGTGACACATTGCACAGGACAGCTAGCCATGTATTCGCTAGTGGCGAGATCCTGGCGATAGCCGTTATGCGTGGTGCCATCCCTGATCGCTTGTAGCCCCAGTACCCTGCAGTTGCTATCGCTCGACGATGTTTGGCCATGCAGCTTGAAACGCTGATGCTCCTTTTTGCTGCAGCGCTGTCGCCAGCTGAGTAAAACATATTGCCTCTTTCATCACCTGGCGAAGACAGCAAAGTGGTGCGCAGCACGAACGAGCAGCGCCCCGTTCTGTCCATGTGGCACTGACCTGAACTGGATGATGTGGATGGTGCCGAGCCGCTGCCAGCTACAGAAAGATCTGCATGGCTCCATCCTGTCTTGAGTGCCGAAAGCGAAAGTGAGGGAGACGAAAGCTGGCCGAAACGTGGAGGTGTTTGAATTCCTCGACCGCCGCCATTCACCGACCCGTCAGACGACGGTGGGACATTCAAACACGGCAGATCCATCTTCGTTAAAGGAAGGCGAGTTAGAGGAAAATCTTTCGCGCAGCGGCAGCTGACGAGACGGTGAAATTCTGCATGCTGCGCCGAAAAGAAAAAGAACTCGGAAAACCATAATGCTGGCATCCCGCAGTTGTTTCTGTGCATGTGCCATGTACGGGAACGGCAAGACACACAGTTGGCGGGCGGCCAGTCAAGCTGGAATGAAAAATGACGAAATCTACACAACTCCGTCGGCAGCCGGGTATCTCCTCGTCGCAAAACCCCCCTCGACGGCCTAATCCCAAATACCCACGCATTCAGACTTCGTTGGAAGGCAAAGAAAAAAATACGCAAGAAGTTCATCGTCAGTGACACTCCACGGGGGCATGCTGACAGCCCGAACTACCAACGATCCACCGCGCCGACAGGTTGCTGCTCTCCGCTGTCGACAGTTCAACCATGTATTATTTAACTCAGTCAATTCGTGTTAGGTTTGATATTCTGTACCATCCGATCTAAAATCGTGATGTCTTTTTGTTACGTGACGAGCGGTGCTGTCGACAGCTGGTGTAACCCTGCTTCGTCTGTTCCTTTTCGACTCTACAGAGTTCTCCAGGACTGTCTCACGAACCCATGCTGGAGTTCCTTCGAGAAGTGTTGCGCAGTCCCCGGCCTTACCTCAAAAGCTCGTTTCCCGTGCATGGCGCTGGCGGCTCGGTCGGCCATGGTTGCCGTTGCGAAAATAATGTACGCGTACGCCCACCTGCCCGGGTGAGGGTCGTACTCGACTCCGAGGACAGTGCCGTATCTCTCGGCGAGCCTCTTCACAGACGCTCTTGTGATGTCTGGGGGAATGTTTCCGACAAACGTTCGGCCGGCCTGATGGGGAAGTCCCTCACTCCCTACAGGAGGGCACCCGTAATTCACTGGAGAGCCTACGCCAGGAAAGAGCGAAACGGAGCCCGCGTGGCGCACTCCGCACGCGCCGGGGTTCGAACGCAACACATGGGACAGCGGCCCGCACGCAAGTTTCATCGATGCTTCGCTTCCACTCGAGTTGTCACGGTCCCCAAAGCCGCTGGCGTTACTGGTGCCAATGTCAATTCCCACAGGAGAGCAGCCCAGCTGCGACAGATCCGGTTGACGCCCGTTTCCGTGCAACCTTCCATCCGCAGGCGCTCGCCTGTCGAAGCTTCCGTTGGGGACGAACCCGTTTGAGAGAGCCCCCAGCTGAAGCAAGTGTTGAAGTTGGAGCGGCGAAACGAGGTTCGTCAGATTCTGGACCCCAGGTGAGCCATGCAAGTTCGCCCCGGCGTACGGGAACGCCGGGCTCACGCTCCCGGCCGGTCGGGTGTGTGGCGAAGCCGCCGACAGAGTGCTGTGGGACGGGCATGTCGTTGAAGAGGAGACCAGCGACGGAGAGCGCCGCGGCGAGGACGCCCCAGCGGTGTCGGGCGCGGGGTGCCGAGCGACGGGGAAAGAGGGCGAGATGGGAGAAGCGAACGGAAAGTTCTCGTCAGGAAACGCTCGCGACACGAAATGGGCCGCCTCTCCCACCGGGTGGATGCCCGCACCTCCGTTTCCATGCTGTGCTGTACCAAGAAACAAAGACTGGAAAGGAGTTGGCGGCGCCAAGGGCGCTGCGCCGGCAAACCCGGACCCATGCCCGATTCCCCACAACCCTGAGACGCGCTGCGCTACAGGAGCACCTGGCGCACCACGGAGAGCAGTCGCGGGACACGCACTCTCTTTCAGCTCTGCGGCTGAATCTGCGAAGGCGACGGCAGACGCGTTCTCAGGAAGTTGCTGGAAACTGCCCGGGAAGCTGTCCTCGTTGATTGGATGCAGCAGTTCCGGTTGCGCACCCCGATTGTTGTCGGAGGACACATGACTCCCGCTCGGGGAAACAGCCGGGGGGCTGCCGGTACAGCCCAAATGTGCCAGGGCGCCCTGCCCGGGGGGAAGCGAAGTGCTGATACCCTTCGCGCACAGATTGTAGCTGGTCGGCGTTCCAGAGACAGATGGCGCCGTCCCCCACGAAGACGAGATGGAGAAGTAATCCAGCGTGCGCGCAGGAGACACTGGAGTTCCGCGGTTTCCATTGCACAGAGCTGCTGTCTCTTGGGAGAGGGAGAGACATCCGCCGTGGGACCCAACGGGGCCCACGACTTCCTCTTCACACGGCCGTAAATCTTCACGAAAGACTGCAGGAAGATCTGGGGGGAAGGAGCGCGTGGACGCAAATAGGTTGGAGGGGTCGGAGCCTCGGGCGTCGCTGCGGCCGAGCGCTGCAGCGTCCCGCGGGAGGTCTCCGAGACCTGCGAGCATGCGTTTCATATTTCCGTTCTTGCCTTCTCCCCGCTCGTGCTCGCCTTGCCGTTCGCTCCCCCTCGATTCCCACAATCGAAGCGCTCGGCTGTTTCCGCGGAACTGTTCTTCATATTCAGGTCCGCTTTGGCCGTCCCCGCATGCATCCCTCACCTCGACTGGGGCTGACTCCACGCGTGTCTCCTCGCCCCGCGCTTCAGGGGCGACGTCCCCCGCGTCGTCCGCGCGACACGCGTTGTGTGCGTGAACTTCGGAAGTTGCGACATCCTTCGTCTCCAATCCGAAGTCGGATTTCCCCAAACGCGGCCAGGAAGCGCCGATCATATTGGGGACTGCTGACTCACGCGGGCGGGTCTCCGTGCTCCGAAAGAACTCGTCTGTACGTTCGTCTCGACTTGCAAGATGACGCGGTTCCTCGCCGTCCGCGCTCATGGTGAAGTCCCGTTAGAAAACCGAGGGTCCGCTCTGACGGTTTCTCTCCGACTGTCACACACTAGTCATCTCAGGCACGCGGGAAACCTTTCGACACGACGCGACTAATTTCGCATGACCCGAAATCGGATGGGCGGCCCTCTGTCCGAATTTCGAGAGGCACAGGCCGAGCGGACAGGAGGACACGCGCCGCTGGGTACTAGGTAGCCAGTTGAGACCCCGCCGCGCGTGCTTACACGGCACACAGCCCTGTCTCTCGACGCGACAAGGACAAAAGAGCACAGCGCTCGGCTATCGCCACATGGAAACGTAACAGGGAAGTGAACAAAAGGAAGCAGACCGCTCGAGGCACCGAAGTTGCCCTGTCAAAACGAGTGCGCCGGGAAACGAAAAACAAAAGTTTGCGTTGTCTTTGAATCATGAAGCGCGCAAAGGACACAACGGAAAAAAGGAAGACACTCACTTCTCATACACTTGATCTGAAGAGAAAATGAAACTCTATTCAGGCCGTATCCAGGCAGTCCACCGTTCTATTCACTTCGTTCTGACACTCTCTCTGCCTTCGGTGGACACGAGACACGGGGGGACGTACCGAGGTGCGATACACGTGTTGGCGTGTCAAGAAACGAGAACATCGCGAATGTTCACAGACATGGTGCGTACAAAAGGGTCGCGAACCTCAAGCAACAATGGCGGCACGGAGAACCGGAGGAGCGAAAAAACCCGTGCACGTGACTGCCTCAGAGGCAAGGTCTTCCAGAGCCAGAGCATCTAGATCGCTCCGGACAATTATCCCGACGAAAAAGAGCGCTGGAGGGCCTACCGCTTGAACATGCACGGCAGAAATCTCCTACTCACAAAGGTGACGGAGATTAGATCCAGTTTTGCCTCACGATTCCAACGTGGAAGACAAGTTTCCCCTACACTAACAAGGACCGTTGGGATATCCAACTCGTGCTGCTTCGGGCTCATAGTCACCCTTCGTAGCTTTCGGTGGCGGGGAAGATGTGAACGACAGATCCCCGTATGTCACAACTACCCTCTCGCCTTCACCTATAAATGTGCTACACGGAGCTCGAATCGTTTTCAAACGGTCCAGCAGATCGGTGCTCACCAGTTCATCCGTGTGCAACCCGGGAAACAGACGGAGCTTAGTGTCTCCGCTTCCCATCGCCTGCATAGGGGATGTCCACAGGCTAGTTTAAAAGAAAACGCGCATGACAAAGAACCTTGTGTGAATCCAACCAGTGCGGCCTCTGCTTACGTCTCCCACGTTGAGTGCCGAGAAAAAACATATACAGCCTAGACACACACGACAGTCAGCGAAACGTAATGTCTACACACGGGCGCGGTGCGACGCTTCACACGTGTTATTTCTGAACCAAGGGTGTGACGGAATCATCTGCGTCACAGGACAAAAAATTGTTATCCCATACAACGAACCGCCTTCTCTTTGGACGGGAATTCAGGCGGAAAGCTCGTGCGACCGTCGAGGATTTCCTGGAGAGAACCACCCGAGGCCAGCCCGAGGGACAGCAGATCCGGAGTTCAAGAGGGCCGAGAGAAGAGCGACGGAGAAAGAGGAAAGGCCAAAACAGGACGCGAGAAAAATCAGTGGGGTGACGGCAGTTTAGCCGTCCCCTTGGCGAGGCGCTTCCTCGCGCTCAAAGGAGCTCCGCGGAGGCGGGTTGGAAAGGGACTCTCGGCGACGACACTACACAAAAACAGCGCTGGCGCTTGTCGCCTCGAAAAAACGGAGAGAAAGGACAAGGTATTCTGCTCTGTGTGGCGCGAGGGCGACGGACACGAGTAAACGTTTCCTTCCCGGTCTCCGCTTGAACCTGACAACTGACAGAGGCCAATGACGGTGGCGCAAGATGACCACATACACCTTCCGGAGAGTGTCCACGACGGAAGCGAGACGGTCGCGCGCAGCCTCTGCTTCCACTCGGAATGAATCTTCGCACACTGGGTAAAAAACTCAGGAACGGGGTGGCTCGTCCCGTTCACCCCATCCACAAGAAGGCATCCGCGCCACACATTCGGTAAGCCTTCACGCCGCTGCATAAAGGAGTGGGAGGAAAGGACACTGACGAGACGGTTGCCGGTGCGGAACCTACCAGCCGTCTCGCATTTCTGCCCGGACCGGAAATGGGTTTGAGAAAACGCGTTGCGCTCCGGAGTGTTTAAAGAGGAGTTTGGTGTGTTGTTGCTCTTCACAAGCGTGTGCCCAGTCGCGTCCGCTATTCGCTCGTATTTGCGACCGAAGAATGCATTCGGCACACTCCAGGAACTTCCACAGGACAACCAGCACCAGTCGACACCACGGGTAAACCAACCGCACATTCACTCCTACTTAGCGCTTGCTGGTCGTCGGGTGTGCGGCTTCGATTCAACACACCAAAGGGTCGGACCACGCGAACTGCTCAGAGACCAGTCAGCGCCTTTAGGCGGCGCAACTCTGCGGGCGCCGGTGGTGTAGGGGCGGCGAGGAGACGGGTGAACCCCCCAGGGACGGTGGGAGGGGGACCATCGTCTTGTACCGGACAGTCTCCTGGCAGCAGCACCGCGCGGCTGTCACGGAAAACGGACAAAAGCGACACTTTCTGGTGTGTCTTTATTGCAGTCACGTCGCCCGCAGTTGATACTTTGGGGGTGGGTTGGAGAGACGCCTTGGTCTGTACCCGGAACCAGGGACGAGAAAAAGGTTTTCACTCAATGTGTCGTCAACACCCTGGGTGCCAGTGTGCGCCGCAGGGTGGTCATCGTGGACAAAATGGCGTCGCCACCACAGACCACCATGTGGCGCAACCCGTCGCTTGCCGCTCGTTTGCACTCTCTTTGCCCGAGACGGTCGTCGACTGCCGGGCAGGGTGGCAGCACGACAGGCGCCAGCTTCTTCTTGAGTCAGGCAAGTAGAAAGTTGATTTGTCTCCGGAAGAGAGATGTTGGCGGTATTATGCGCCTCGTCGGCCCACCTGAGGCGAGTAAGATTTCCCACGAGCGCAGATATACGCGTGTATGGCGTTCGCGGTTGTGGCTACACACTTCGAGGGTGGCGGCACTCGTTAGTCCCCGGCAAAATCAAGGTACTAGCTAGCAAGGGAAGTCTCGAAAGACCACCTTGAGAGAGTGTGTCCTGACGAGACTCGGGTGATCCGAGTCAGGAAGGACGGAACCGGACAGAGCATCACACCCACGGTCGGACTCACCAGCCTTTTTTTTCCCGTTCATCTGCATCAATTTTTGAGAAGACACAGTCCTGTAATGCGCCTCAGTGGCACCGGAGAGAGTCGGAGTGACACACATCCTGTTGAATCGATTTCTTCGACACACTAGGCATTCGTCCGTCGGACCAATGGCCAAGCGCGGCGGATTCTGTGGACACAAAGGCGCTAAAAAGAGAGGCCCGGCGTTTCCAATGGGAACGAAGACAGGAACAACACCATCAGATTGCAGCTCCCCGTCACACCGATCTAGAAGCAGAAAATTGATAGGAGTAAGGGTGGAAAACGCCGCATAGTATCTCGGCAGCACTGGTTCAAGAATAGCAGCCTGAAGGGCGAGCACCGAAAGAAAATGAAGAGTGGATGTCCGGGCAACTGCAAGCGATCGTCGATTCTGTGAGAACTCAATCACTGCAGGTACAACGCGAAGCGTTCGCCATACCAAGTACATGGGAGTGAGTATCGGGCGAACAGATGCTTAGGCGAGGAGACGCTTGAAGAGTAAAAGCAACACTCCAACCGCGAGACTGCGCGAATGACCGCGCAACGACGATGCGCCTTGCCATATGAAACATCTTCTACGCGCGTAAACATCTTTGCGCCGGTCTAGCAGAGCACAGGTATCGTTGCCGCCAACACCCGGGAGACCAATGGACCTCCAAAGGTCGCCAGGGGAAAAGGCAGAATGCTGCCCCAGGAGTCAGAAGAAAAATGAAGATTTCTGTGGAAGCGGCACACACCTCCGTCCCGGCGATCACGGTGTAAATGGCATGTGTCGGGCTCAGTAATAGATACAGTTGCGGGAAGGCGTTGTCTGTCTGAAAGCGTCTTTGCTGCGGGAAAGAACATACTCGTCGTCTGGTGCGCGTTGAAAACACGTTTGATGAAGTCGGACACTGCGACAGGAGTGTGCAGCAGAAGATCCAGGAATCGGTCGAGATCCCGAGTTCTACATCATGCTACGCACGCTCCTGTCAAATCAACAACCTATAGAAACATCGTGGGAGCCCTTGCTTCCACATTCAGATCTTGGACGAAAAGCAGCAACCAACAACTTATTGAAAAGGGGCCCAGCTCATCCTCAGAAAAGCACTCTCCGGCAGATCGGAACTGGAAACCATCAACTCGCGATAAACAACTGCGGCTACCAGCGAGGTGGCAAGCGCAATCTCACACATGTAAAACCAGTTGGGTATTTGCAAGCGCAGCCAGAAGATCCGAGGCTGGGCATTCAAACAAAAACAGATGACAAGAGACATTTGGGGCGGAAGAGTGAATAAATTTGACGAAAGTCTGCCTGTCGCCACAAAGGGGGCTTCCATTTTTCTGTACGTTCTGCGCGCAAGCGGTTCCTTAGGGTGGTGTGGAGATCCGGGAAACGGCATCAACAACGTATTAAGCAAACTCCTGGGCCGTACTCAACGCACAGCAGCAGGCATCCCAATTTTACCGCACGTCTTCATCAGACTTACTCCTCAGAGGAAGGACTGAAGGACCGTCACCTCACTTGCTACTTTGGGGGCGCGGGCGTGCTCCTGCGAGCAGCCAAAACAATTGTTGTGGTGAAGTACGCATGACAAACCCTGCTTCTAGTCAGTGGAGCCCTCTTCTGCCTTCTGTAGGATGCTTTTTCAGGTGCTTTCTAGTTGGCGTGCATCTGCTGAGGTGGAACCACTTAACGACACTCTACCCTTCTTCGTTAGCAGCCAAGAGCTAAGATCAAAGCTGCCATCGATACGCAGTCCCATTTCAAGGAGAGGAAACGAAAGCACAGACATCTTTGCCAGTATGTTTCGTTCCACGGCATCTGCCGGATACGCTACGTAACGAAACAGAACTAGATATATCCTACGTTTTACCCCTTGAATACCTAAAGAACTGGTCCCGTCTGAAGGAATAACTCACATATGACCTGTCGAAGTATAGCGCGAGCATGCGAATGGACTTCAGGTTGTGGAGAGACGTTTACAAACCATAAATGCTGTCTATAATTCTCAACGGCAGTTCCCTGCGTGTGTGTGTCTGTGACTAGTCTTTTCTGGTGTACATTTTCTTTTTTCCATTGCTGTTGACATCGGTGTCTCCCTGCAATGCTTCTCTTTTCCCTTCAAAGGGCCTTTACCACATCACTGTCGCCGTTAGGCAGTAAGCTACTGGGAGCGAATAACGGTTGCCGGTGAGAGAAATCCAGTTTTTCCGTGGCTTCACTGCGTCTCAGCGACCGATTGAGCGTGTTGTTCAGGACTGACTGAAACGTAAAGCTTCCTCTGATGCTGAGATAAGACGATAGAAATCCCTGTGTGAGTTCTTGCCTGATTCTGCACACGGTAACCAAAGTGTCGGAGTCTCCTAGTCAAGCCTTAAAGCCGTCTCGATCAAAACATGTGAAAGTGGGAGCAACAAAAGGCAGAACACACTGGAGGTTTGAGTCGAATAAAAAACACAAGCTTCCTCGCGAAAGCCAGGAACCCACAAAAACGGATAGGCCGACTAAACTTGAAAAGTTGTTAACCGGCCTGCATGACTGACTCCTTACATACAGTCGGAGTGTATGTATCACCCAATCAACTCCCCCCGAGTTTTGGAACATCGCAACATCGCGTTGCTGAGTTTTCGAAGATCGTTCGAGACTTGCGGAAAAAGACAACCAATTTGACAAGCAAAACGAAAACAAAACAGACAACGCGGAGGGACGCTCCGAGTTCAGTGCCTTACAGCGTGCGGCCCCCCTGAGCAGGAGGTGGAATTGCAGACACGCGAAAAGCGAACACAGAGTAACGACGGAAGACAGCGGTGAAAAACAGATAAATCTCGATTCGTAGCAAGAGAGAGATTCACACTCGCGGAATGAATTTCATACTAACGTGCTGAAAGCTTCAACCTCTTCCGCGTGCAGACGCAAAGCGCTCTTTCGATGGCGGGTCATTTTTTCATCTCTGCTTCACATGCATCCGTATACACAAAGCTACGCATGTGCGCATTCACCTATACCCCTAAAACATGAACAAGACTTTCTATGTCAACCGAAGAACTCGAACGCAAACCCGCATCCTTCAGGCTTCAGAGTAAAAATAACGTGGCTTTCAAAACCATGCCTGCCACGTTGGTTTCATCATTGCAAGGAACTCCTTCTTGGTCGCAATGCTCAGCAGAATCATCACGTGGTGGTTCACCGGCGGGTCCTCCTAAAAAACAAAACGACAAGCGTGTGACGAAGAAATGAATACACATAGACTAAAACCGGAGCAGACCGAGACGATCACGAATACATCCGTGCGTACAACTTACGGCTCCTCTGAGTGTACGCGTGCATACCAGTATATAGCTAACTGCCAATCCGCCGACCTATACATATATATGTATATGCATTGGTATCTCTCTACACCTATAGCTACATCTGCGTATGGCGAAGACGAGCCCTCGCGACTCTTTTCTTGCTGTTTTCGGCGTGTACGCTGCTTACCCTGTCTCCTCCCTCGCCAGGTGCCAAGGCGCCTGTCGCCTTCTCGGCGGCAGCAGCTGGGGCGCTCTCGATGCGCTCAATGGCCTCCAGAATCTTTCTGGTATTTGCCTCAGAAATATCTTTGAGCGCGCGGGTCGGCAGGCTTTGATGAACACGCGAAGTTTTGCCGCCTTTTCCCGGATTGGCTGTGCTTTGTTGCAGTCTTCGCTGGAAATGAAAGGCCGTTATGTCGTCTCGAATAAAGAGACAGAGGGCGCTTGACAGGTGATCTTTGTAGCAGCGGAGACACCGAATGAAGGAGAAGATGACACTCGGCAAGACGCCTAGACGCCCGAACGGGCCGATTAAACTCTCGATGTTCCTGGTGAGGCGGAAGGGAACGCGCTCGACAAAGTCAAGCGATAGGGTCGTTCCGTTATAGCAGGGTTTCAGTTCGAGCTGAGACACAACGCCGGTCTCGAGCGATAGGCGGATCTTGCTAGGGTTGATATCTACCATCGACAAAATGTAGTTCAACAAGCCGAAGAGGCCGACGCTCTGCGTGAAGCGCTTTCTGAAGATGAAGAGCTCGTCGTTGTTGGGGAGGAGATTGGTGACAAAGAGACGAAGGACGTCGGAGGACACGAGCTCGCACAAATCGTCAAACGTTTCCTGCGACGCCTGAATCTGGCATGCACGGTAGACGTCATTGTACCACGCTGTCACACGCTCGTCCTCTTGCTCCTCCTTCTCCTCCGCCTTCTGTTCATTCGCTCCCTGTTTCTCCTCACGGCCCTTCGACTTGACCTCGCCGTCTTCAGTCTGTGCCACTGCCTCGCTGCCGCCCTGCTCGGGCGTTTGCTCGCGTGCCGCCTCTTTTCCCCCTCCGTCGCTCGCGTCGAGTGTCTGTTTCTCGGGCGCTTCTTCGCTTCGCTCTTTTCCCTCTCTCGTCTCACTATCGCCTTCGTTCGGCGAGGAATTCGCTTCTTCCTTCGCGTCGGTCCTCTCCCCCTCGCGCTTCGGTTGGGCGGCGTCCCCCTCAGTCGCCTCCGCAAGGTAATGCTGCAAACCCTTCGGAATGCTCGAGACCCCGCGCCGCTTCAGTTCGTGCGCCTTTTCGAATAAAAGCCGATGGAGATGGAGCCGAATGAGCTGCCGATGCAGCAAGACAGGAAGATCAGGGTCGACGAGACATGCCTCGGATCCACTCGCCGAAACTTCCTGCAGGATCTCTTGAAGAGTCAGCAAGCTCGGAGGGTCTTCCATCAGGCGGCAACGCGGGTGAACGGGGATTTGCGCGTGGAGCGTGAAGGACAGACCACGGCTCCGGGTATCCTTGAACCTAAAAAAAAGAAAAACGAGGCACATAGAACCAAGCCGCGTCAATGCCTCGGACCAGGAATCCTCACACGGCGGCCATCTGGAGACGACGCCGGAAAGGAGACACGATGGCATCGAAAACGGAGACGGAAAAGCTGAACATCAGCGCACTAGTTACCAATGGGAAAAGATGAAAGGTAAGAAGCATGCAGCGGAGGAGGACGAAGGCACACCCACGTTCCTGTGACAAGCTAGAGGGGCGCGAGATTTACCGAGGAGCCTATGTTGGACGCAGAGCGACGCCAGCTTCGGAACAACACAAGGAACCGACTGCGAGAGTCCACCCACGGTCTGACGGGTATGCAGGCGTTCGCTCTGCAAACGGAGCCCGTATCTGTTGGTTTTCCCCATTCTATTTCATTTTCCCCCTCGCCTGCGTTCGAGGCCCCCCCTTTATCCCTCTTAGTGCGCATCGGTTCCCCTTTGGGTATTCGCTTTCCGTTCACGCCGTCCTGTCTTTCGTCTGGGGCGTGCGTACTTGTAAAGGAGTTGATTGATGAGAGACAAGAGCTGAAGAAGCCTTTGCTCGGTGCGTTGATGCTGTGTGCTGTACGGCTGGACCACGAAATAGTAGGTGCTGCCGTTGCTGCCGATGAATCCAAGCCTCTTGAGCGTGTAATGGGAGCGCGTGGAGGTTGACGCCTCGCTGGCAAAGCCCTCGATGTACACCGCCTGGGACGACGCTGCGTACGTCGAAGCAAAGGAATAGGACAGCAAAGACTGCGAGCCTCCATCTCTGTGTCCATCGGTTCTTCGTCCACTGTCTTCGTCGTCTCCCTGGAGCAGGGAAGCGGCCGCGCCACCGGCTCCGTTGCGCCCGGCCCTCGCACTGTCTCCAGAGCCCCCCTTCTCCGTGGTTGAGGTGAGCCGAGAAGAGACGGCTGACGGTTTCGCGGAATGCAGATTCGCCTGGTGAGGGCCTGCGCTTGTGCCTAGACTTCCAGTGTCGAATTCCGCACTCGACGGGTCGCTGATGGCTTTCCATAGTTGCCCGGGCACTTCGAGGCGGACGTTGACGCGGAGGAACAGGTCGCACAGAGAGTAGGAAATGTCCTCGAGCGGCAGCGACGACCCGCGCTGAAGCAACTGCGTGCGCCGGCCCAGCAGATCCTTCCACTTCTTCAGCTTCACAATCACATCCGACAAGTCAATGGGCGCTGACGAGTCGAAGGAGAAATCCTTTTCAAAATGCGGCCACAACGCCTCCATCAGGCGCCGCGCCGCTTCGTCGTTGCCGCTGTACCCCGGCGGAGATCGGCTGGTGCGACTGGACGTGTGGGCAGACCGCGTATCCGCTGCGGAAGGCCCCGAGGGTTGCCCGTACCTGCGAGGTGGAAAAAAAGAGAGCGAGACACCGGGATGCCGAGTCGCCTTGGGAAAACACACTCGTGGTTGCATGCACCTTTTCGCGGCTCCTCGTCCAGGAGAGACGCGAACAGCCGAAAACACCATGCGGACAAACAAACGCATACGTTCCGCCTGCACGTTTCTCCCGCTTCCCATCCGGTTTCGTTCTGCAAATGTTCAGACTTTTTAGGTTGCCCCGAAAGGCGATTGCCGCGAATGGAGAAAAGAGAGGTGCGCGTCCTCTTTCGCGAAGCGGAACCAGGACGAGACGAAAGGGAAAAATAGACGTTGCAGCCAACCGTGTTTTGACTTGCCTTGTTCACCCTGCCGGTACGTACTTGAAGACGCTTTTAGGCCACAGCCACCGGACGCTACTCCCAGCAACACCCGCACATAATGACGGTTGCCCTACCTCCACTTTTAAACAGACATAGCTACGCGCCCGTACGTTGACATGTATATACACTTGAATATGAGTATATCGACGTGTTGCCCGTCGTGGTGCACTCGAGCCCTGAAGTCTTTGATCATGCCCCTGGGGGTGCGGATCAGAGCTTGTGTCGACCGGGTTTCTCGTTTGCCTCATTCAAGTCTACAGAGCGTCTGGCTGCAGTGTTTCTGCCCGCGACGCGGCCACTGGGCGTCATCGCTTGTCGCTGAGAAAAGAAAAACACCTTTCTGAAGTACCGTGGCGCGACCGTTCGTAGCTGCCGACCGGGGCTGCAGAGCGCTTACCGGGCGCGGTATCTGGAGAGAATGTTGACCTTGAGGAAATGCGCAGCGACGGGAGGTAGCCTCGTGTGGGAGTGACTGATTTCCAGGCACTGTTGAAAGAGTGTCCGGACGGCGCAGAGAATCTCGTCCACGGAAGAAGGTTTCGCCTGCGTCACGAACTCTTCCGCCAGGTGCTCCAGCGCGACACACTGGGGCGTGAAGGAGGTGCGGAAGAGCGACATGAGACGAGAAAGATACATGAGCGGAGTGGAGAGGGTGGAGGAACCGGAAGACGAATGCTGGGCATGGTACTCTCGCCTTTCCATGTAGGCTGTGCGGATGTCGAAGTAGACGGCTTGGGGCAGCTGAAGCATCAGCAGGTAGAGGACTGCGTCCATTTCTGGCGCTTCCTGAGAACACACGAGGGGAAACGCTTCTCGGGAGGTTATACAAGATGAGCGCGGATCGCAGATGTAATAATCCGAGTTAAGCGATGACATCTATACTAACGAACCGGTGTTTCGGCTTCGCCTCAGTGTTTCTTTGCCGCGAGGTGGTCTTCAACTGCTAGACCGCTGCACGTTTCTCTGCGCTTCTCTATCTGTTTCTTCCGCCACGTTTCCGCCTCTTTCCTTCCCCCGAAGTCCGCCACGCAGGCGTTCCTCCCTTTTCGGAGAGTTCGATCGCGCGTGTTCTCTTCTCCAAAAGTGAGGAAGGCGTCGAAGGACTGCGCTCTGCCCCGACTGATTCCAGCTGGTGCCTTCGCGGTCTCAGCGGCTTCATTCTCGGTTCCTCACCGGCCGGTCGAGACCGCTGAGGAGCTGCGGAAGCCACGGGAGGAAGCACTGAATGGGGCAGGAGGGCGCGAGCTGTCGGAAGACCCGGGCGAGGGGTCTTTTCGGACCGACGTCGTACGAAAGGATCCAGAGAATGCGCGACAGATAGAGACGCCCCTTCGCCGGCCTGGAAGGACAAAACCTGGCACTGAAACAGAATGAGGGGACGTTCCCCGGGGCGTCCGTCCGCTGGCCCGTTTCGATTCCCTCCAAAGTTTACACAAGACAGCGTCCTGCAGATCTCCTCGCACCCGTCAAGGGGTACGCCATACATCCCCACAGACACGCGCCGTCAAGCTCAGTCGATCGAGAGGCGCGGCCCCCGGGGGCACAGCATCTGTCGTTCGTGTCTTTCGCTCCCGTCTCTGTCTTCCCTTGAGTCGGGCTGTGCTTCCGTGTTCGCGCTCGGCGCCCCAGAAATCGCCCCACGAAGGCTGCCTTACCGCAGCTGTAGGTTCATGAGGAACCCAATCATGGCAGAGAGGAGATACCGCACGAGCGCTTCCTCTTCCTCCGTCTTCTTCGTCTCGCTTGCCGGTGCGCTCGCGCCATCGCTGTCTTTCTCAGCCGACGTTGCTTGAGACGAATGAGAAGCCGCGAGCGCACTGAGCGCCGCCGGGCCGTTGTGGAGGAAGAACAGATTTTCGTTCATCTTCGCCCACGTGAGCCACGCCGCGCCGTAGAGAGGCTGGACCGCCAGTGTAGACCGGAGGAGGGAGTCGGCGCCTGAGAGCAGCTCTGCAGCGGGTCACAGAGCAAGGCACGACGGTTCCATCGGGGGGCAGTGGACTCGCAGGACCAGCAGGAAAGCGACATGTGGAAACGGGCGCCAGACGGAGAGGCAGCAGGAGACACGAAACAGAAGACGAATCCCCCGACACCCATTGGAAACGGCATTTTGAGAAGGCTCACACGCGAGTGGATCGAGACGGAGCAAACAACCGCGGAAACGGCCATACGCTTGAGGCACCGGGAGGGAAGGGTGAGAGTAGGGCGCGGAACGTCTCGCGCTTCACGAACTGGGCAAGCCGCCGTGGACCGAAGCTCGGAAACCTCAAGAAGACATGCGCGCCCGACAGACATGTCGGTCCTACCTTCGCGACTAACGCCTTGGAACGCCTGGGGCCGCTCCGAGCAGTAGAGGCGGAACATGAGGACCGCCTTGAGTCTCAGAAGCTGGAGTCTCTGAGCGTCGAGCTGCTGCTGGACATGCGGATCTGGGCAGAGCGCGACGGGCGAGGCAGCAGCGGAGGAAATGGAGGAGGGGCCGGGGACGTCAAAGTCGAATCCGTTGAGCATTTGAAGGCCGGTGACATACTGTGCGGGGTCACCCAGACAAAGCTTCGCTTTCTCCGTCTGAAAAGCACAGCAAAAACGGAAGCGTTCGCCAGTCAGTGGATGCCTTTGACCTGCTTTAAAACAGCGGTGCACCATCAAGAGGAGCAGCGTCTCTATGCATGCAGCGAAGCTGACGTCCCAAGCGGCATGGCAAAAACACGCTGACCCGCCGCGGCTGCTCAGCCTGCCGCGGCGGAATCCTTCAGGCGCGGCAGCGCACTCGAGAAAAAATGCCTGCGACAAAGCCGCCTTCAAGACTGGACTGCGGTGGCTTCGGATGCGACCGAGCGTGAGTGAAGAGAAGAGGAAACGTCCACAACAGCGCGAGACAAAGTCGGTCCAGCGCTGGAGTTCTACACGACCCCGAAGCGAAACTGGAAAGAGCACCGAAAATCGAGTGTCAGAAATCGCTGGGTGCCTCGGAAGCGATGAACCTTGCGGGCGAAGGAGCCGCTCCACGGGGATTCGATCTGCACGAATAGAGGCACGGGAGCAAGGCGTGGCGTTTCCTTTTGTCTCTCATTTGGCCCTCTGCGCACCATCGCAATGAAGGTTTCTGTCGCGTAGGCAGGGTTTTTCATCGCGGGTAGGTTGTCGAGCTTCATCAGCAGCGCAAGGGAGACCTCTCGTAGTCGGTTTTGCGACCGCGCAATCGAGACAAACTTGAGCATCGTCCACGGCATGTCTTGGACGTATGCCGGCCAGGAGGCCTTCTGCGAGGGAGTGAGGATCGGCGAGGAAGTCACGGTGGACTGGATGATGGAGAAAATAAAGTTGCGCCACACAAACAGATCGTTCCAGCTGTCGATCGAGTCCCAGGAATTCGGAAGACGCTCGCGCCAGCTGTTCAGAGTCGTGCGGGCGGCAGGGAAGTCGCCTGAGACAGCGCAGATAGGACGGCGCGAAAGCGGTCAGACTGCGGCCGAGAGGAGCCACGAAAAAACTCGGTGTCTCTTAACTGGAGTCATATGCAGTATCCTCGGCACGATCATCTCTCTGCTTATTCGACTTGACTGAAAGGGACAAGTATGAGGCAGAGCGTGCGCAGAGAGGCGAAAAGGAGGAACGGAACCGGAGAGATGAAAAACGCGAATGGGGCGCAGAGCCAAGTGAAGACGGGTTTGGAACCAGCGGGAGAGACACTTGGCCACGGGGCCGAAGTCGGCCACAGAGAAAGAGTCGGCGCAGAATTGGATCATAAAAGAGCACGACGATCAATCCGATTTTTAAAAGAAAAAACCAAAGGGAGCAGAGAGGCCCAGAGGTGAAGAGCAAAGCCGCCGACGGAATGGCAGCCGCGAGCGCCAGCCCCTCTCGTCCCGGAAGCGTGAGGAAAACGACATGTGGTCGGCATGAAATCACCACCAGCAGCCTTCCTTCGGGTCTCTCTCACCTCCCTTCTGGAGCCGCCGGCTGAGATGGACAACCAAGTGGTAACCCTCAAGAAGCTCGACGTAGAGCTGGAACTGGACAAGGAGCGCGATGTGCGCGTCGGTGATCTGTGAATTGAGTGTAAGGGAGAGCACACGCAGACGAAAAAAGGTCCGTTGCCCCTGTTCCGCTGTTTCGAATTCCTCTCTTTCCCTTCTTTCGAAACGCAGAACCACGTCTGCAACCGAGAGACGAAGAAAACCGCGGGAAGCCTGTGGTTCGGCCTTTCTCGTGCCCGCCAGCGGACAACCGACAAAACCTAAAGAACGGCATGTGCTCGGTGCGTCGAGTCGCGGGACGAAACACCGTACCACAGAAGGCAGCCTTCGCCAGGAGGAGAGAAGAAGCCGCTGGCCTTCACAGCATCGCAAGTCCATCTCGCGGAGCTTCTGAGTCTGCATCCAGGGGGCGGCTTCGCTGTCCTGCCGGCCTCGCGGGTAGACGACCTCGTGGAGAGCCTGATAGGCCTGTGAAAAACAAGAAAGAAAACACTACCCTTCTTCAGCGCTCTGTCCCCGCAGCGGCCTGGGCGTGATTGACGCCAGAGAGGCCTGAGGAAACATTTCGGTGCTTTGAACTGAACACACCAGAGCACGGAAATCCTTTGCAAGTCGCCCCTTTGTTCCGTCGTCAGCCCGAGTTGTACGAGGAAAGCAGCACATCGTGGAATATGATTTGCTGCGTGCATTGGCGCGTACCTGGCAAAGCTTGGTGTAGGGTGTATGAACACCGTACGAGTCTACCATGTGCTCGAGGAGGTCCCAGTTCTGCAGTTTCGACGCGCAGTCCAGTCCTAAATGCGACTCCGAGCCTAAGTTGCTGGCGTACTCGTTGAGCGAGTTCCACTGGTTCAGGTGCTTCGTTGTCGACAGCCAGCACACATTCCACCAGAAAACCTCTTCTTTCTGCTCTTCGTCTTCTAACTCGGTGCGCTGAAGAAAGAGACAAGGCAACCCGGAAACAAGAGACCGGAAGTCACCCGGTGCACGCGTGTCAATCAGCCATACAGGGCCGAGCGGGTCAGCTGGACGACGAGACAGTCAGGCTTCCACAGCGCCGGCCATGCGACCGGTTCCCCAACAAAACCCCCGAAAAGAGAAGAAGGAAAAACGGAGACGTTATGGGCGCTCTTGCGCCCAAGGTAATGAGGCTTCCGCTCTTCTATTCCTGGTCTTCGCATCTGGACGGGCCTCTTTTTCGTAAACGGCAAACCTCCGAAAAGGCGAAAAAACAACAGAAAAGAGAACGCGGAAGGCTGCGCCACTTACTGGGGACGCCACGGTCTTCATTGCTTCCACAATGCGATTCTTCGCCTGATTGTAGAAGCCGTGCTGGAGGAATGCGAGTGCCGCACTGCCCTCGGCGGTTGTTAAGCGGGAGGCGATCACGCCTGCTTCGTAGTCGGGCTCTTCCAGCTGCGCATACAGCTCGTGGAGATACTGCAGACAGCCACCGCGCGACGGCCAGGCGGCGACAAAGACATGGGACGGGACAGCGCGAGAGAGTGAGGGAGCGGCTCAACAGAGGAAGCAGAGAAAGCACGCAGGTGGGGAACAAACGAACACGGGCAGAGCAGAGCAGTGGCCACCATGAGTGAATCAAATAGCTACGGCGGATTCCGAGTGTTCAACGACTTGGCGACAGAGACGCGCGAGGTGGAAAAATAAGCAATCGAGAGCTGGACTCGAAACGCGACACTGCTGAGACACGCACAACATACGTAGAAAAATGCATACATGCGTGTACACAGATGTAGGGATCAAAACAATAAGAAATGGATACAGATACAAATAGATCTGCCAGCACGGCAAAACTTTCTGGTGTTGGAGACAAAACTCCTGGTGTTGGATAAGCCGTCAGGAGGCCTTACGACGGAAGCCTGGCGAGCAACGGCGCCACTTTGAAGTTGCCAGAGAGTGTCCTCGTCCATCTCCTCGTCTTCGACGTCGCTCTCGTCTTCTTCCTTCGCAGACTCCGGAGGCAGTGGGCTGCCTTGGGGCGCTCCGTCGCCTGGTCCTCTTCGCGCCTCTTCTTGCGGCTCGTGCTTGACCGCATTCGGCGGGCGACTGGAGCCACACACGACGACACGGAGAGAGGGTCCACGCCAGGAGGCGGAAACGGCGTGAGAAGCGTAAATGAAGACAAACCGTCGGAGGTTTCTGGCAAGAGCCAACACGCGCCCACTTCGACAAAACCAAGGCGAGGCAAAGCGCTGACAGAGACAGAACTCGCACAGGGTGTATGTGGCTCTCCAGTTGGACAGGAGGGACACGGGAGACCAAGTGAACTCGTCGGGCGTGTCGCGTCCCGGCGATCTCGCCGCCGATGTTTTGCATCCTATCCGGGCTTTTCCGAGTCCTCCTTTTTCCACTTACTTGGAATTCTCTCCGGTCTCCATGTCGACGTCGGCCTCGGTCGTGGCCTTTGCTTCTTCTCTGCTTTCTTGGGCCCTCTCGGCGCGAGGCTCTGCTCCACGCTCGGCCTTGTTCCCGGCGCTGTCTCCATCGCTAGGGCAGGTCGCGGCGTCAGCGATCGCGCCGGCTTCTTCCTTTTTCGGGCGAGGGACGATGCGCTCAGAGAAGGCGCAGAGGAAAGCGTTTTGAAGGAGAGGCAAGATCTCGTGGTAGCAGGCAAATGTCTTCGCCAAGTAAAAGAGCAAGTCGGTGGGGAAGACGGGGATCGGTGAGCATTTGAGGAAGGCAGAGAGAATCGGGTGGACGGTGGCTGCTCCGGCGTGGCCAGAGCCAGTCGGAAGCGAAGACGAGGAAGACGACGCCGACAGGAGATGGTACTGCTGGCGCCGGTGCGAAGGCGGAAGCGAAAAGAGGAAGGGAATGCGCAGGTGACACGGGTTGGAGAGGAAGAGCGTGAATGCTCGGGTGAGGAGTCGCCGGGACTCCGGGCCTCCTGCGCGCCACAGCACTTGGAAGAGAGACGCCCACACACTGGAACAAATGCGAGGGGCGAGGAACGCCAGGTCCAGGAGACAAGAGGAGGAGGAGGAAGACAGGGAGGGGGCAAAGAACGGGGAGACGGGTCGGGATGACGAGGCCGAAGAAGCGGGGAAGAGCAGCAGAGTCGACGCGGCAGACAAAAAGCGCGTGTGGAGGCGAAGCGCCGCATCGAAGTTCTCTTTCCACTCCACGAACGAGGAAGCCTGCGAGGAGAGGTCTAACACCAGCGTCGAAGCGTCGGCGGTGCCGGAGCTACCTCGCGCCTCTTCGCGCCTCTCGCCGCAAATACCAGACGGCCCCGCGGCGAACCCCAGGCCCTCTCTCTTCTCGCGCGCGTCCTGGTCCCTTGATCCTGTTCTTGCCTCCATTCCTGCCGCAGTCGCCTCTCCTGCGACAGCCTCTCCATTCTCTTCTCTGTCTGCTTCCTTCTCAGCTTCTTGCTCCTGCACACTTCGGGTGCGCGCCCCGGCGCTCTTGTCCGCACTCGGCAGAACGAACGGCAACGAGGGAACCGGGAAGTCCGTCGAGCACATAGAGGCATAAATCTGCGTCGCTGCCCGAATATAAGGCGAGAGCTGACGCCCGCGAGACGCGAGGAAGAGCGAGGCGCGATCCAGGGAAAAGACCGAGTACGAATTCCACTCCGCAGTTGCGTCCAGCCAGGAAGCAGACGATGACGAACCGAGCAGTGGGAGGGCAGGAAGAAGTGGCGGAAGACGGGCGCCTTCGGAATCGCCAAGGAGTTCCCGACGCTGCGATTGGAAGCCAAAGAGAAGAGGTAAAGAAGGACAACATGAGAGGGAGAAAGGGAGGAAACACGCCGAAGGCGGTAAGGAAGAAACGCACGTGAGAGAGCAGAAAGAAAACGCATGAGACAAGGCCCAAAAGCGAACGGATGCAGGACCATGTGCACCTAAGCAGACGACGACGCCACGGCCACATATATTGGAAGACCACGATCCACGCAAAAGCCCCACAGCCAAAGATCGTAGATGCCACCGCTCCTGGTCCCTTGTCCGTTTCTCTTTTCAGCGTTCTGCTCTCTGCTGTGTGTGCAAAAAGGGTTCGCCTGTATGTTTCACGTGCTGACCCGTTTCAACTCCAGCTTCCAAATCTGGTTTTCACCTTTCCTCCCGGGCTCGCTCTCCCGTCTTCCCCGTACTGCTTCTCCACCTGCCTCTTCTTCCTTTTCTTCTTGGCCCAGTGCGTCAAATTGTCCTTCCCGTCTCCGCAGCCTGTCCAGTGAGCCCTTTGCCTTTGACCCGCGCCCGCCTCTTCCTCTCACTTTTCTTCTTACCTTTAGATCTCCAGAAGCCATGAGCACGAGAGTGACAATCGAATGGAGAATGCCCGGCCGTCCCCCCACAATTTCCCACGCGTCGCCCATCTCCAGGAGACACACCAGCCTCTCGACACTCGCTTCCATCGCCTCGCCTTCGTCTCTTCTCCACCTCTTCTCAGGCTCTGTGTGCCTTTTCTCGTTTTTGCGCCTTCCGTCTTCTGCCTCTTTCAAAGCACACAGCGGACACGACTCTCCCGGGGCTTCTCCCGCCAGCGCTCGGTCTTGGCTTGGAGCCGAGAAGGGCGGAAGCCGAGCGTGCAGGAACTCGAGAGCTGCGTGCCGGACGGCGGGCACTGCGGACTGGGCCGCGAGGAGGAGACAGCGAAGAAGCGCCTGCGAGAGGAAGAGGTCGTCTAGGTGCTCCGCCAGCAACCCGTTCAGACACGAGAAGCAGACACCCCTCGATTTCCGCCTCGCCCGCTCGCCACAGACCGCACGAGGCTTCGCCCCGCTGACCGCCTGTGCTTCCCCATTCATCGCCACTTCTTCGCCGCTCGCCGCTGGCTCCGCCCCGTCACCGTTCAGCCCTTCTCCCGCCTGGCCCGCGTCCTCGACCTCATCGGCAGCTGCGAGGAGAAGCGAGACGCGCCTGTGGACGCTGTGATAGTCGCGCGCCAGGGGTGCGTCGAAGCACGCGAGGCGGAAGATGAGAGAATGCACCAGCACGTGCGCCTCCACCATCGGGTGCCCGTCGCCCGCGGGCGCCAACGCCAGAAGCAAGTTTTGCAGGTCTGCGATGGCAAATGGCCCGCAGTTCCGCACGCGCCTCGCCGAGCACACCCCACAACGCGTCTCCTTCGGAGAGACAGACGGCGGCGTTCCCACGTGGCTCTGTTGCTTCTCTGTCTCGGGCTCACACTGCTTGACCTGGCCCTCTGCTTGCGCGGCGCCGGACGTCTGACCCGTCGCCATCGCCCCGCTGCCTGCGTTCTCGCTCTGCGCAGCCGCGACGCCTTCGCCTCCCTTCGCCGGCTTTTCCTCCAGCGAGGAAGACTCCGTTGCCGCGGGTCTCTCTCTCCCTGCTCTCGCGTCTCGTCCGCACGCCTTCCGTCTCTCCTCTCTCTCTGCCCAGACGGCGGGCCGCGTGCTCGCAGCGAAACGTCGGACGATCTCGGGGAGCGTCGGAAGGTGAGCGATCCGACGGATGCGTGAGAAACGACGGGAACCCCTTCCTTCTTGTGGATACGCAGCTGCAGCTAGCACGCCCCATAGCGTCCACTCTCCTTCGTCGTCGAAGGTCGGCTCGCCGTCGGGCGACAAGGACGGGCCCCGCGTGGCGCGAAGCATCTCGTCTTCGAGGGAGGTCACTGAGGGCGCCAGCGGACGGGCCGAAGACGAGGCGGCAGCGAGAGACATCCCCTCGCCACCGGATGAGAGCTCGTCTTCACCGACCAGCCTTCGCTTTCGCTCGGCGGTCTCGTCCATCTCGACTTCCATCTCTTCTCGCCTTGCACGTCGACCGCTCCCCCGAACAACGTAACGGCCTCGACATCGGACAGCCCCGCCGGGTGTCAAGCGCTGAATCGCTTCTCGCGCTGCCCGACTGCTTCGGCAGCAGCAGCCGCTCTCATCGTCGTTCTCGTCTGTCGCCACGTCGCCCTGTGTCCGGGTCGTGACGTTCCTGCACGCGAGGCACGGAATCTCGTGGAGGTCCACGCCGTCCCGGTGAGCCTCCCCTGTAAGCTCGCCGTCGCGGTCTGTCGCCGCCGAGCTTCCCTGCCCAGCAACGATGTCCTCGAGGGAAACTGCGGGGTGGATCATGACTCTGGCGAGCGCGAGAAGCGTCGGAAGGACGAGGAGAGTCGCCGGCGTGGCTTCTTCTCTGCTTCTCTCTGCAGTCTCCCGCGCACTCTTCTCGCTTCCGTCTCGCCGCCCCACAGGCCTGCCTCCGCCGCCGACTGCCCGGAACAGCTCGCCCAGCATCTCCGTCGCGACAGGCGTGACGCGGAGAAGCGAGGGCGAAGCCGTCACAAGCGAGAGGAGAAGCCCGAAACTCTGCTGCAAATCCGAAAGGTGCTCCTCGGATATGGACAACGGAGGCACGAAGAAAAACTGCGTCTCGCGCCCTGCGCCTTGGGTAGACCCGTCGCCGTCGCGTCGTCCCTGGCTGCCGACCTGCGCGGGCAGATGGCCGTTTCGGAAGGCGCCTGACGCGGCGAGGGGCTGCGAGCGCGAAGAAGGCAGAGCCGTCGATCCGGGCGCCGCCGTTCCCCGATTCCCTAGAAGGGAGAACTCGCGCAGAGCGTAGACGACAGACAGCAGCGCGTGCAACGAGGAGGGAAGCAGGAAACGCAGGAAACCGAGACTGGCCGAGACGTCGACGGTCGCCAGGGAGCAGAGCGCGACCGCGAGGTGTACAGACACGGGGAACGACATGGCTAGGCGACGGGGCTCGGCCCAGACGCCGAGAGACTGGGCGGTTTGCGCGTCGTTGCGCCGGTCGGCCGTCAGGAGGAAGAAGAACGGGTAGGATGGGAAGGACGAGCTCGCACACGAGTGGAACCCGGCGAAAATCGCGCTCAACAAACGGTAATAAAAGTAGTCAACAGGCGAGGACACCCGTGTGGTGCGCGTCGAAGAATGCGCGGACTCGCGCGGCAGCGGCAAAATGACGGGCAGCGTCCACCACGGAGCGAGAGGCGAACTCGCAGCTTGGGCCGAGGGAAAAGGCGAGGTGAAGCTGCGCGAAGAGGCCCACGCGGCAAACGCCATTGGACCTGCAAGAGACACAAGCCAGCGAGAGAGGAGAGACGGGCATCAGACCATGAGGCTGCGTTGCCACACGCGCACACAGCAAGAGATCGGCGAGGGCGAAACCAGCGACAAAACGATACGAATGCGAGAACAGAAACAAAGGAAAATGAAAGCACCATCGGAAGAGCCCGGGTCTCCAGATCGAAGTCCCAGCATGAAGCGAGAAGAAGAGAGAGAGGCGCGGAGAACACGGCCCGTGAGAGTAGACGCACAGTGCAAGCATGAAAGACCAAAAACAGTGAGAGACGACGAAGAGAAGAGCGCGTGCAGACAGACGTGTTTTCAGTGACCGAACCCCACTGCAGACAGAGACGACAGCCGGTGACGAAAGGAACATGCACTTCGTTCGCCGCCTCGCGGAGGCTCCCAAAAGCATCCGCTGTTCCCTCGTGTCCGTCCACCCGTCCTACCCCCCAGTTTCAGTTCCCTCTCTCACCGTCTCGAACAGCCTTGACCAGATGTGGCGGGGGCGGGTGAAGAAGGACAATCTTTGCCACGAGAGCCTGCAGGGAGAGAAGCACTCGCCCGTCGCTGGAACCTGCAGCGGCGAGAAGGATAATCTCGACGATTTGCGGCAGCGCAGCTCGCCAGGCGCATTCGTCTCGGAGTCTGCCTTCCTGCGTCTCCTCTTCGTGCCCAGGCCCACTGGTTCCCGGTTTCTGGTCGCGGCTCGCCTCCGCGTCCGGCTGCTCTGTTGCAGCCCCCATACCTGCCTCCTCTGCGTCCTGCGAGCCAGACTTTCCCGCGGCTTTCCGCGCCTGTCCACTGACTGGCGGCCGGTACCCACACGCGTCGGCGGTACACGCCTCGCAGGCGCACACGGCGCCCCGCTGCTGCACCATGACATGGCAGAGCGCGAGAACGAGGAGAAGAAGCCTGGTGAAGGCGGACGCGCCGCCCGCAGTCTGAGCAGCGCTCGCGCCGCCGCTTTTGTCTGGCTGGCTTAAGTTTCGGTCTCTGTCTCGCTCGCGGTCTTGCCCCGGCACGCGGTCGTTCGACACCGGAGGCCCGGTCAGCCACGATGACAACCCGTAGGTCTGCGCGGCCTGGCAGCAGAGCCGCTCGACGAGGACCAACGGCACGGAGGCCGAAGGGCGAAGCTGCAGGAGAAGGGCGAGACACTTGAGAGCCCGAGGCGCTGCGGAAGTGGTGTAGACTCCTCCCGACGGAGAGACAGGCAGGGGGGTCAGACACCGCACCAACTGGAGCGCCATCTGGTTGACTTCCGACGGCGTGAGCCTGCTGAACAGGGCTGCGTCGACTGTGTGCCCAAGAGAGACTGCTGCCGGCGACTCGGAAGGCGAGTCGCCTGCGGTCTGCTGGGAATGAACGTCCTGACTGATTTGCTGTTTTATGGCGGCCGCGTGCGAGTGGAGTTGCTCACAGCAGCGCGAGAACCATCCATTGCTGCGAAGGGCGCCCACTGCGACCTCGAAGACGCTCCGGATGCGTGAGATGCGTCGCTCTTCTTGCATCTGCAGGAAGGCTTCCTTCCTTTTCTCTTCCTCGTCTGAAACGGACGACTCTTCATCAGCCGATTTCGGTTCACGCCCTCCCTGCTCGAGGGCCCCCGCCTCGGCATTCGTCTCGGCGTCGCCTTCGCGCTGAAAGAGCCGCGGCTTCTTGCGGGCGACCTCAAGCGCCCCGCTCTGCCCGTCGCTGCCGTTCTGCGCGAGCGCCGTTCGGGCGGTGCACGCACCTCCACTGCGCAAGACCGCCGAGAAGAGCACACTGCGCAGTTCCCAACCGAGAAGGACGGAAATCACATTTAGCACGTGGGCACGTTGCTCGGCTGCGCTCGCACCTGGGGCGGCGCCTGCTGGCGGCGCAGGCTGGGAACGAAGCACTTGCTGGTTTGTGCTGAGAAGCAGAGGAATGAGCGTCTGCCGGTACGGGAAGAAGAGCGTCTCGGAGGTGTACAGACACTGCAGGGGGTGGAGAAGGAAGGGGAGAACTCGCATTTCCTGCATGGTGCGCAGAAGCACGCGAATC
Organism: Neospora caninum Liverpool; assembly: GCF_000208865.1. Classification (NCBI taxonomy): domain Eukaryota; phylum Apicomplexa; class Conoidasida; order Eucoccidiorida; family Sarcocystidae; genus Neospora; species Neospora caninum. The sequence goes on from NC_018395.1 coordinate 6,235,846, forward strand.
CACGGCGGCGCAACGGGGAGAGCACTGCCCGCCAGAGGGCCCTTTTCTCTCTCTTTTCTCTCTTTCGCGAGACCCGTGCCGCCTGCACTCGACAGCGACAAGGGAAGGTGGTCAAGGGCGGCCGAGGAAGGCGCTTGCACGAGAGAAACGGCGAACGTAGACGAGGCGGGGAGACGCGGAAGCAGCCTCGAGAGCGCGTCCGAGATCATGTCGGGGACAGGCGAGGGACACGCGTGAAGCAGCGACGAGAACAGATGGAGGTGCAGACGCGGCGTCGGGGTGTACAGACACCCGAACCCAGACAACACATACAGCGCCACGTGCTGCAAGCTGACGCTGCTGACGCTGCAGGAGCGGGCAAAAGCACACAGACTCTCCTCGACGCTCTGCCTATCCTCAGTTCCCAGACGGCCGCGAGTCGCCGGCCGAAGCGCTTCTCCACTCTGCGGCGGCTGCTGCTGGAGCCAGCAGAAGCGCACCAACGCAACCTTCGCGGGGGAGGCCCCCGGTGACGCGCTGGCCTCCGCCGACGGTTCGAGGAATGGGAGGAGGAGGGAAATCAGACGGAGAATCTGGATCGCTGTCCGGTCGTCGAGACGCGGCGGGAACAGACACTCAAAGAGACTGTCGTCATCCCACGTGCACAGCCTTTTTCCTCCCGGCGCAGTTTCAGTGCCCAGCGACTGTTTACCCTCCTCGCCCGAACCGTGAAGGGGTGTGCGGAGGGTGAACCCCGACGCGAGGATCGCGACATGGCCCATAAACGCGACCAGTGCGTCGACCTCAGCCTTGGTGAGGGTCTTCGCGCCCTGGCTTGCCACGCTGGCGTCCGCCTCGAGGTCGACGACACGGGACTCAGAGGCCGAGGACGAGGGCAGCAGTCCGTGGAGCATCGGAATCACCACAAACTGCAGCTGCACAGCGAGAAGCCGAAGATGGGGAGTCCCACGCGCCTCGGGCCCTTCCAGCGCCCTTGTCGCCTTCGCGGGGCCCCGCGCAGCGCCTGCCAGCAGATTCAAACACGCCTCAGCCTTCCGCGTCTCCTCCGCAACGAGGGCGGCGCGCCGCCTTCGCCTCGCCTGAACCTCTGGAACTTCTTCGCCGGCTTCGCCTGGTTCGCTTCCGGCCGGGCTCGCGCCGGCGTCTCCAGGGTCAGGCGCGACGGCGACGGCGGCGAGCAAGTGCTCCAGGCATGCGGTCAGGAGACGCCGCTTTTCACTCAACGAGAACGAAGGCAACGCGACGGTGACCAGGAAATCGCGCAGGGCGCCCAGCGGCTGGATGGAGCCGCCGTGGACGTCGAGGGCGAGGCAGCGCACGAGCACAAGCGTGATGCGGAGGCGAGTCTCCGACAGGCAGGGTTGGAGATGGGAGAGCAGCGACGAGTAAGCCGAAGGCGAAAAAACGATGCCGTCTTCGGTTTGCTCGAAGACGCCAGACGCGAGGTCGGAGTGAGAAACGGGCAGAAGAGGCGACGAGCTGGACGATCGCGGCGTCGCTGCGAACCACGTCTCTTCTGAGGCGGGCGAGGGCGAAGAGGAGAGAAGAAGCGTGAGGAGCGCGGGATCAACGGTGGCCTGGAGCGGCGGAAGCGTGAAGTGGAAGAAGGCGACGAGCAGCTGAATGGCCATGGAAAATTCCGAGCTGTCCGCCAAGGCCTCGATGTCACGAACTGAAGACCCCGATGCCGGCGCAAGGCCCTCGGGAACCCCGGCTTCCGCTGACAGAGGCCGCACCTCGCTCTTGGCGTGTTCAGAAGTGCCTGAGCCCGTCTGGGCCATCAGGGCTGCCACGACATCCTCCACGAGGTCGCACACGGCGGCGACGACAGTCTCGCGCTCTCCTCCGACGAGCTCCGTTTCGGTTCCGCGTTGCACACTCTGCAGTCGCTGGTACTGAGAAGCCAGAAAGTGAGCAAAGAGGAAGTCGGGCTGTTGCTGGCGGAGGCTCGCAAACAGCCTCAAGATGGCTCGAATCGACGCGGAGGACGCCGGGGACGGAGGCGAGCAGAAACGCGATGGAGACGGTCTCACGTGCGGGAGACGAAGTGCTGGCAGCAGGGAGGTCAGGCGACGACAAATGTGGAGCCTGCGAGAGGGGCGAACAGGGGCACGAAGCAAGGATGCGACGCAGGCAAGAAACAGGACCAAAATCTGACGCCAGTGAAGCAACAGGAAAGGGACAGAGGAGGAGAGGGAATCACAAAGGCCGTGACGGGTAAAAAGGCGCAAACGCGGAAGGCAATCACAGCGGAAAGCGCTTTATGGACGCAGGCGTGCCGCGTCGCTGGACATGGCCTGTTTCAAAACAGATGTTCTGCCGTTCCGGGCACGCATCGCGCTCGTAACAGACTCGGGAAACACACAAACACGTGCGCGCACGTCGTGTATACACTGGCGACACCGGCGCGCGTCTCAGGGCACACCGCTTGCTCCTTCCCCAGTCGAAGCCGTTGTGTCTCACCGTAGAAAGCGGGTATGGCGCATCTGCATGAGCTGCTGCAGGATGACCGCGTGGGCGACGTCGTCTTGGCGTTTGCTTTGCCTCTCGCCGAGGGGTCCGAGGAGCACCTCAGCGGCCTCCGCAGCGAATCGACACAGAAAGAAACCGAGAGAGAGGCGATACGGGCAGGACACCAAGACGGTCGGCCTTGCGCGCGCCAGGACGTCCTTCTCTTCTTCTTGAAGCTCGTCCTTTTCAGGGCCTGCCAGTCGCCTTTCGCCCTCTTCCCCGGAGACACCAAACGCCCCAGTCACGCCCGTCCCGCCTGCCGAACGCTCCTCCATGCACACGTCTTCGTCTCGTTCTCGCTCCGGCTTCTCGTCGCCTGTGCTGGACGAGGCCGCCATACCCTCCTGAACTCGTGACGCCACAGACGAGGCAGAGCCAGCAGCGGCTGAAGCACCGGGGGACGAGGCGAAAGAGAGAGAGAAGCGAGACATCGGCGAGGTCATCTCGAGGAGCACGGTGCGGACGAAAGTCCGACTGCAGGCGGGGAAGAAGGAAAACAAACTCAAGAGGGCAGCCGCGATTTCCGTGGCAGCCACGTTCACGGTTCCGCAGAGCTGAGCAAACAGCACACGAAGGACGGACGACAGTGGTGAGAACGTGTCTACACAGGGGCGGGGAGCCTCGCGAAGCAGTACACTCAGGAAACGCGAACTGGGGAGCGAGACACGGGGACGACCGAGGTGCCGAGGAAAAAAAAGCGGATTTTGAGAAAAGGTCGGAGGAAGCGGTAAACTGCCTGCCTGCGGGTCTCTCCATTTCTGCAGGAGGAGACGTGTGCGCGTCATCCCTTAACTGCCCCGGGCGCTAGTCTTCGACACTCGAGTGCAACGCTCCCGCATAGGCCAAGCCATTCCCCTGGGCACTGAACTGGTTGGCAGAGGGAACGGCACACGAAGAGTATACGCTGCGCCGTTCTACGGCGCAGCGAGTGTCTCCTGTCTCGTGCCCGTCCTGTGCGTCTGTTTCACCCTTTTTCCTGGAGGTTCCGCTCCACTCGCGTTCTCTCTGTTTCTCTGTCTGCTACCGCGGGTGTATTTGCATGCTCTCGCCTCCGGTACCGCCTCCGCTCTTCTTGAAGTGTTTTCGTTTCCTCTCCCCTACCCTGAAGTACTCGGCGGCGGCGCCTTCGCCGTAGACCCCCGCAGTGCCTTTTGCGCCTCGGACGCCCGCGGGTCCGCCGAGTGTGCTGGGCTGAGGCCGCGGAAGCACTTGCTGGCCTCGTTCCTTTCTTTCGCACATCAGAAAGTTCCAAAGCTTGCGTCGCTGTTGGAAGAGTCCCGCGTGCTCGAGAGACGCCACTGCTTCGCGGTGAGAAAGGAGAAACCAGCTGAGAAGGTGGTAGGCGAACCCCGGGTCAAAGAGGGACGCGACGGCCGACGCGGGTGAAGGCGAGTGCGGCAGGAGCTGAAGGAGGCGCGCCAGGCCTTGAATGCGGGCTCGCATAAGCGAAGGCGCGACGAAGCGAATGGGCGCAGGAGGCAGCGGCAGAGAGGCGGACGTCTGAAAGAGAGACGCGGCGTCTACGGCGGTCGAAGACCCCAGAGACGCGGGCGAGGGAGCGGCGAGGATGAAGAAGAATGTGTTCGAGGGGGAAGACGCCAGCAGCGATGCAAGAGCAGGGAAGGCGGACGCAGGCCGGCACGACAAAAAGAAGCGACGAATGGAAGGCAGCGCCCGGCCGAGAAGAACTTCCGGGCTTCCACAGAACGCCAGTGCCACGCGCAAGGCGTGCGCGGCCCCTCGTGCCACGTCGACTTGGGCGAAGAACAGGAACCTAGCAGCACACAGACAGGAGACGTTTGACGGACTTGAAAGGCAGACCAGGGGAGATGCCGGAAGACGAATTGAACCCAGGGCGATACCTGCCAAGGGAACTGCCCTGAAAACCCCATTTCCCCAGAACGCATCGATGTCTCTGCCCATATGTATGGTCTGCCGCCATCTCTGCACATCTCACCTCACGAGCATGGCCCCGCAGTGTTCCCGCATCGCCCGGCTCCGGTTCAGGCCTTTTTCAAGAAGAAACCCTCCTTCGTCTGCTTCCTCTTGTTCGCTGGTCGCCTTCCGCTCGTTCTCCTCTCTGTTTTCGTCTCTGCGTCCGCGGTACTCTGAGTTGGCGTCGGGCTCGCCCTCCTCTCCATCGCTTCCCTTCACTGAAACCTCGACTTCCGCCTTTCCAGCTTCGTCATGCCTTCCGCCCGTCTCCCTCCCTTCCTCTCCAGGCTTTTTCTCCTCAGCCGCGCTCGAGCCACCCGCGGGTCCCTCGCGACTGTCCGCGCTCCCTCGGGAGTTCTGGGCAATCTTCTGAAGCTCCGCGCGCGGCCGGGCCAGCAGTTCTTGCCAGTCAGGGTGTATGAGGGCGAGCTTCAAGAAGCGGAGAGCGAGCAAAAGGGTCTGGGAAAGGCACAGGAGGAAAGGGGGAACCAGGCGACATGAAACAGCGCGAGGACACTCTCGCGGCACAGCTCTCAATCGAGCCGAAACGCTGCACGGGGACTGACAGGGACTGCTGGAGCTGGCCGCGCACAGCACAAAACGTCCTGCGAGAAGCCAGAAAGACGCGCGACGCCTCCCTCTCTCTGATAACGGCAGTCTACCCTTATTCACCACCACTGCCTCATCGACCCCATCCAGCAATTCCCGCGACTCGAGATGAAAGGCTGCTTGAAACTCCAATTCGAGAGTCAAGCTCTTCAGATTCCCCAGTGCGTCCTGGCGGCCTTCTCCTCACTCCCGTTTGGTTGCTTCTGCGGCTTCTGGACTCCTACCATGGTGTAAGCCTCGTCCTTTGTCGCCGCGGTGCCCTGTGCAGCCGGGCCCTCAGAAGCTGCAGCTGCTGCCATCGCGCGAACGCCGCCGTGGGCGACACTGAAGGCGACAGGCGAGAGAGACGAAGACGTGGAAGCCTCGTCTTTCTGGAACTTTCCACCCTCCGTGTCTCCTTTCTGTGGCGCGCCTTCACTTCCCGATCTTCGTTCGTCACCCGGCGCCGCACTGTCCTTCGCCGCGTCTCCTTTCTCAGCTTCGCGGTTGCTGGCGGCGAGCGCGTCCTCGGCGTCTCCTTGCTCCTTCGCGGCCGGCTCAGGCGCCTCGGGTTTCGCGAGGAGCGGAGACGGGTAGTTGCTCGCCTCGGCCTCCAGACCCTTCGTCAGCACCGCGAGAGCGTCTTCAATGATCCAGCAGACGACTGCGGCCGCCTCGGAGTGCGCAAAGTCATGTGCGACTTCCTTGCTCCTACCTCCAACACCACTCCCTGCGCTTCCCACCAGCCCTGCCAAGACGGCGCCGTCCTGACTCCTCGCCCCCTCGCCCTGTTGGGCCTCTCGCGTGAGTCGCCCGGACGGCCCTGAGGTGTACGGACAGAGGGCGTGAGGCGTCGGCCGCAGTGCGGCGAGGAAGCAGTTGCAGTCCAGGAAGGCCGCCTGCCACTGCAGCGTGAGTAGGGCGACAGGGCGAAGCGTCACCCACTTCAGGACGCGGTTGAGAGCCGACGAAGACGACACCGAAACAGGCACAGCCACAGCCGACGAAGGCGCGGCCTTGCCTTCTGCCTCCGACCCGTCCTGCGCTTGCCCCGCGCCCTGCTCGGTCTCGCGCTGAGACGCTCTGACATTTGAAGCACTATCGCCTTCTCCGCGCGCTGGCCCCTTCGCCAGCAGAGTCGCCGCGTCCGTCCCTAACAGGCGCGGGACGAGCACGAAGAGTTGCTGGGCTAGACGCCGAGACTCGGGGCGAACTTGGTAGAGATTCGGGATCACCAGCTTCTCGAAAATCTTCCACAGTCCCGTCCACACTTCCTCTTCTGGTTGCCACGACGGCGGCCCCGGGGACGCATCGCCGCCTCTGGGAGCCCCCGCTGCGTCGACTTCCGACCTCGACGCCGCGGGCAGAGAAGCGGCCGCAGGCGGAGAAGCTGCCGAGGTCGCCTGCCTGAGAGTCTCCCAGGAGAGCCACTCGCTGCGCTTCATCCACCAGGGTGACCCTGCGGGGCGGCTACGACGGTCGCGGTACGCCACCGGGCTGCTCTCGGAAAGCGGAGGAGGCACCAGCGCCCGTGCGGCTGCAGAGAGAGAGGCAGTCGTCGAGTACTGGACGCTGAAGAGACAACCTTCTGCGGCGAGGCGCAGATTCTCTAGGAAGGAGGCTGGGGGCGAGGTGAATCGCCTCAAATCTCTTGCTTCCTGGTCGTCTTCCTCGGAGTCCACTTCGCTCATTTCGTCTTCTCGAGCGCTGTGGAAGGCCGCGTCCCCCTCGTCTTCGACATCTTGTTCCCCACGTCGAGTCGTTTGCTGCCTCTTCCTCTCGTTCTCGCCCTCGTCTCTGTCCGCATGCGCCATCTTCCGCTTGCTTCTCGCCCCTTCGCCGCCGCCCTGCGGCCCCCCTCGGTCGTCTTCTCGCCAGAGCGGCGAGGTCTTGAGGCCGAAGGCCAGCTGCAGAAGGGGCGGGCGAACCGAGCCTGCGTAGCCGCAGACGGCAACTGTGAAGAGCAGAATGAGGCACTCGGAAGCGAGGAGCTGCGTCACCGGTGCGTACTGAGCCGTCGCATCTTTCGAAACGAAAATGGCCGCCTCCGCGATTCGAATCATGTTCCGCTGGGCCCACTCGGGTGGCAAAGTGCGGAGCAGCCGAATGAGCACCAAACACCCCGCTGCCTTTGACCGCCACGACTCCGCAAAGCACAGGTGGATGTACAGCTGACAGAGTGAAGAGGCGAAGAACGACTCCATGGCCTCTGAGACAGAGTGCGGCTGCACGAGGCAGAACAACCGCGCCGTCTCTTCAATCAACTGGATGCACCGAAGCGTCGGAAGCAACCGCGAGGGCTCGAGAGACAGGCACGGCTGCAGGCCACGGAGGAGGCCTATCGGATCGATCTGTGGAGACACACGCACGCAACGCAGGCGCACAAGTCGACGGAGCACTGTGTGAGCCTGTCGCCGAAAAGCAGCGACTCCGCCACCCAGATCTACGATTGCATGCAGGAACATACCCACGTGTGCATACACACGAGCGCCCCTGTACGTGGCAAAAGAGGGCTTTCAAATGGAATCCCGAAGGCATGTGGTCCAAGGCTGCACTTCCTCTCAGTGTGTAGCGGAACAGCTTTCAGTGCGGGGCGAAAGGGTGCCATGTCCACCCTGCGAGTTTGCTCGCCCGCGCGCCATCTCACCTCGTGGAGCGCCGCGGGAATAAAGAGAGCTGCCGACTCCGCCTTGTAGATCCTCGCCGCCGCGATGAAGGCCAAGTGTCGCAGCAGCCCCCGTAGGAACTCCATGGCTCCTAGACCGTCTTCGCTCTGTTCTTGGTCGCCTGGTCTCGCCACGAGTTCCTCCACCTCCTTGGAGCTACACTCGCCGTCCGAGTCCTCCTCGCGACCTTCCTCGAGACGCCTCTCTGCCTCTGCCTTCGTTCGCCTCGACTGCTCGATACGTACACTCGTCTGGCGAGCCAGCAACCTATTCTTTTGTCTCAGCAGGCTTCCCTCTGCCTCGCCGTCGCAGGCCAGGAGAAGAAGCCCGCGGAGAAGAGTCTGAATGAGTTCCTGTTCTGCCTGTCGTTGCATGCTCGTTCTCATGGCTGCTCTGTGGCGGGGCAAGACTTGAGAACACACCAGAGCTGCAGTGCCGAGAGGCGAACTGCTCGATACCTCAGTTTCGCCGTTCGTCTTCCCTGCTGTCCCCTCACCTGCGCCCGCGGCGTCGGGCTCCAGTCTCGCGCTTCTTCCCGACGCGCCTGCGCTCGCTCGGGCCCGTTCGTAGTCGAGCAAGGGGCGAAGCGCCGCAGTCGGGAGGGCCCTGTCGCCAAGGAAATTCGTTCGCTGTTCTTGAAGCTCTCGGAGCTTCTGCTCCAGAATCTGTCGCTCGCCCGCTGCAGACAGGCGGCCCGGTCCCTCTCTTCCCGGCTCATTCAGGCTGTTTGGACCGCTCGGCACCGCGGCAGAAGACGCGAGAGCGGCTTTGAGGCGCCGTTGAATCGCATGCACTTGAGGATCCAAGGACAGGGGAGGCGACGAGGCGCCGAAGGTGGCGGTCGCCTTGTTGACGCAGGCCAGCCAAAAAGCGGAAAGCGGAGTGCTGAGGTCAAGAAGAGCGAGAATCGCCAGTTGGAGAAGGCGCGAGGCCTGCTGGCGATAGAACGCGGCAACGCAGCCTTCGCACACGGCGGCGCCCGAGAGCTCGAGGTTGAGGAACGATCTGTCTCGCGGTGCGCTCTGTCGTTTCTTCCTCTGTCGTTTTTCGCGCGCGACCAGGGGGCGGTGCCCGCCGTCCCCTTGGGCTCCTCCTGCCCCGTCCTCTTCTTCGCTGTCAGCCTCGTCCTCGGTGCTGGACGAGCCTTCAAACGTCTCTGTCGAGTTCGACGCAGAATCCTGGTCGTCTCCCATGTCTTCGTCTCTCACGCCTTCCTTCTCTGCCTCTCCACGCCGCTCCAAATTCCGTTTGAGCCGCCTTTGCACCTGCATTTCCAGTGCGTGCTTCAGCGCCCTCAACGCTTCACTCAGGCCTCCCTCCGCGTCAGGGCGTCGATACTCTCCAGCGGGTTCGCCCTCAGCCTGTTCGTTCGGCTCTCCGTCTGTGCCGACCTGTCTCTGATGCTTTTCACACAAGCGCGCCTGTGAAACGCTTGAGACCGCGTCTCCAGAGCCGAAGCCAGAGAGGCCCAGCGCCTGTTCCTGGGTCCTCGCGAGATGCCGAGGAAGCAGCGACGCCGTCAGCTGTGGGGTCGTCGCGTGGTACAAGTAGGCGGACTGACTCGAGCTTTCTGCAGCTTCGAGCATCGACACAATCACCCTGAGAATTTCGTCCATGTCCAAGCCCGCGACGCGTATGCCAACGTCTTCTTCGCACTCATCTCTTTGCTCGCTGGCCTCGTCATTTCCTCCTTCCTCAGGCACAGCAGTCGGGCTCGCGCGGTCAGTGGCAGAGCGCGCCACGGAGTCGCCGCCTCGAACCGCGTCGCCCGTCTCCCCGCCCGGCGCTGGCCCTTGTGGGGCGGTCCTGTCGGTCGGGCGCCCCTCTAGCCCCAGTGAGACCCAGGAGACAGCCTCAGCCCGAGTGTCGTCTCCACGCGGCAACGAGGAGACACCTCGAACCGGCCCACGCGGCGTCACCATCGGGAGCCCGAGAACGAGCGCATTGCCAAAGAATGGTCGTGGGGCGCAGATGTGAGGAAGTTTGAGAAAAGCCCGGTTTTTGCCCCCGAGTTTCCCCAGAATGCGAATCACCATCAAGGCGTGCTTCTCCTGCTGATGCTGCAGGTGCATCCACTGGATTCCACTCGCGGCTGCGGAGCTGCGAGGCCCGAGCATCGTTCCCTCTCCACACAGAGTCCCCAAGGTTCCGCCTCCCGTGCCGACGCTTCCCAGGCCTATCGGAAGCGCCCCAAAGGTCATTTGAGGCAACGTCAGCAGGAGCGGACTGCCGCCGCCGCCAAGCCCCCCCCTGGAGCTTCCGATGTACCCGCCCTGTCCACCAGAGACAGCGCTCCCCACCACTGCGCCTGGGGCGCCGGCGCCCGCGGCGCCAGGCGCTCCCGGCGCGTACGCGAAGCCGCCTGGCCCGGCGCTTCCTGGGCCAGCCCCGGGGAACGCGGGCGGGTACGACTGGAGAAGGCCGCCAGCAGCTCCTGCGGACGTGGTGGCCCCGCCGGAGCCGCGCCGCGCCGCCAGTTCCTCGGCCGTGTCAGGCGCAGCCCCTGAGGCGTGGTAGAGGCGAAGTGCCGGGAAGCCCCAGGTGGGGGGGAGCGATCCGCAGCAGGCTTCGGCGAGGACGGGCGGCTGCTGCAGGAGACGCAGGAGCGCGAGGAGCAGCGGGGGGCGAGTCTCGCTCCTCACACCGCCGTGGAACTGCGAGGCGAGGATCGGATAGATGTACTCGCCCCGGAGGTTCTCCACCCACAGTTCGACCGTCCGTAGGGCGAGCGTGACGACCTCGGGGTCGCCGCAGGACAACGCCGTGAGGACCGGGTGAACGAGCGAGGAGAGGTGAGGCAGGAGGTTCTTCAGTCTCGCGGGCGCCATGAGACACACTTCAACCCACAGATTTCGCAGGAGTGGGACGGCTGAGCCGGCTGCGCGCTGGAGAGCACGCGACGTGGAGAGAAACTCTGGTAGAAACGGAAGGAAAGCGGTGTACAGAGAGCTGCTGCGGCCGGACGGGGTCGTCTGCCGAAACAGCGCCCGCAACAGACCCAGGAGCAGGTAAGGCTGGGGAGCCTCAGCTGCGAGAGACAGCGTCGTCTTGCACAGACGCAGGAGATCCTGCGTCAGGCGAGCTTCGCATTCGGGCCACGCGACAACGGCTTTCAGGAGATAGCGATACAGTCGAAGATGTGTGCTGGCCTCGGTCATCCGCGCATACCCTGTGCTGCTGTACAACAGCCCTTCCTCGCCGCCCACGACGTGTCCGGTGTCTGTGGGCCCAGAAAACAGCGGGGATGCGTCGCCTGCGAACGGCGGGAACGGCGACAAGTCCCTCGAGGCGCGAGGCCTGTCAGAAGGCGCACGGCGCGGAGTCGAGCGAGGGGCAGGCGCGGAGCTAGGCGCTACGAGATGTATCATCTTCTCCAGCAGATGGATCGCTTCAATCGAAGCCTCCTCCATATCCAAAGCTGGGGGTGCCCCGAGCGGAGACCGACGCCCTGCGACGCACGTGGGACGCCGAAACGGAGACAGCGAAGACAGGCCGGTGGACGGCCGCAACTTGGGATCACAGTTCACATCTCGTGAAGCAGGTGGACAAAAGTTTGGAGCCGGGAGCGAGGCGAGAGGGTAGACCGAGGAGATAAGGGGAGAGGGCGTCGAAGGACTCGGGAGCAGTTGGTCGAGAGGCAGGAGGGAACGGAGATAGAGAGAGCTGCGAAGGGAGAAGGCTGTCTCTGTGAGACGTGGATCGCCTGGAACGAAGGCGGCCTCCGCGCACGAGGTCTCCAGAGGTGTCGGCAGACAGGAGGGGGGGACATCCTGAGAACACGAAGCAGATACAGGAAACGCCCGCATAAGGAAACAGGGCTAAAGGCGTCGGGTGGCTGGGGAACGGAACACAGGGGCAGATCGCGTCCAGACGAGAGAGAGAAAACCAAGGATCTCCGAGGGAGCGACGGTGTCGGGGCGAGGCGACGGTGCTGGCCCCCTGACATGCGCTGGCCGGGTGTCCAAACTGCCACGAGTCGCCGATGTCTTCTCTCGCGACTCACCGCGTCATCTTGAGTCCAGGGCCGCTGCTCCTGTTGCTGCGGCTCTTCCCACACACTGAACGCGATGGCTTCTTCTTCTTCAAGCCTCTGCATCCTCTCGCGTCCGCATTCTTCATCGCCACGCCCTGCTGGTTTGTTCCCTGTTATTCCCGCGTGGAGGTCGAGACGGTGATCGGCGACAAGAAGCGCTCGGTCTTGCAGCCGTGGGGGCGGCAGATCGAAGATGTCCGCGAGGAACAGGAGCTGAGAGCTAAACCCTTTCGTCACGCGTCTCCTGTCTTTCTGCCGAGATTGGCCAAACGCGCGGCTATGTATGTGGCCGCTCTCGTGGTCCCTCGCGCTGAGTCGAGTCCTTTGCAGTGGGCGGCGTTGCGCTCGGGGCTCGCCGCCGCAGGCGAGAATCGCTTGCAGGCCGCCGTCACGTGTGAGCACGCCGGCGTCCAAGAGATCGACCGCATGCGCGTTGCCTGCGCGATGCGTCGCATTCCCTCGGCTGCGTCGACCGGGTCTTAAGTCTCGCTCGCGAAGCCCGTGACGATGGGCGTGCGGCGGCGTATGCGGAAAGACCAGGGACGTGAAGACGCCCTCCCCGGGCAGCGGAAGCTGGAAGTCTAGGGCGGACATGACCAGATCACTCATCTGGGCCTCCCTCGAGAGCAGTTTGCATGCGTCGAATTGCCGATACACGCGAACACGGTTGGCGTCAACTGACCAGTCCGATTCGTCCTCGCTCCCGCCCCCCCATTCCCTTGCACTGCCGCGCAGCTCTTCGCCTCGGTCTTCGCTGAAGCCCTGAAAATAAAAGTAAGACTGCGGCTGCTTCCGGCCACCGAGAATCGGCGGCTGCAACGCTGTGCATGCGCGTCTGCCTCCTCGTTCGGGGGACCACAGTGGGGTCGCGCCCTGCACGCCGAGCAGTCGTAGCTGGAGGGGCGAAGAGACCAGCAGCGGGGGAAGAAGCGCGTACTTTCGTTCGCTCAACACAGGCAGCGACGGCAGCAAGAACGAAAGAAGAGCCTCGGCAAAGAAGACGCACGTGTGCTGGTGTGCGAAGAAGAACTGCAGGGCCATAACGGTGCTTGGATTGAGGCACGTCATCCCGTAGAGCCTGCCGATATGCGCCAATGCAAAGTCTCGCAGATTCGCTGGGTGGAGGAAGGTGAGCGAGGAGGCAACGACTTCAATCGCCTCGCGCTCTTCGCCCTGCGCGCAAGACAGGACGAGCTCGTTGTACCCCTGCTGCTCACTGACAAAGAGATGGCAGGCAGTCCCCCCCCGGCCCGTCCCAGCCGCCCACGCTTCGCTGCAGCAGCAGTTCCCGCGGCATCCGCCGCCCGCACATCGCGTCAGAGGAGAGAAAGACGCAAACCAGGGACTCTCGGATCCAGAGTCGAGGCCATGCTTCTGTCCCGCGGCTTCATGTCCCCCTTCGCCGTTCCTCGCCACCGGCTTCCCCCGCGCCCGACTCAAGGGCCCATGAGGCCCCGCAGTGCAGCAGAAACAGTTCGCGTCGGATTCGCCCTGCGACGGCGGCGGCGGCAGCGGCCAAGCCGTCGCAGCCGCGGTTTGGTCTTGTGCAGCCATTGCACTCGCCTTCGCCAGCAGTGCCGGGAGGTCCGGGACGCGCAGAGTGAAGGCTCCTGAGCCTCCGCAGCGGAGACAGGAGACTAGACACGGCGCCGTGCATGCGGCGTAGAGGCGGCCGTAGGCCCGCGCACACACTAGCCCGTCGAAGAAGGCCTCTGAAAGAACCTCCAGTTCCGCCACGTCGAGCGCGTGGCCTCGAGGCAACAGGCGGACATCAAAGGCCATGCGCGCCACGGCAGTCGACGCGGCAGATAAGCCGGCGGAAGCCGCAGCCGCCCCAATCGGGTCCGCACCCGACGCGGATTGGCTGCTCGAAGGACGCGGCGCCGGAGACGCCGCTGCAGGCTCAGGCTTCCCGCTGGACGTGGACGGCTCGGCAGGCGACGCGGGTGCAGGCGCGTGTGGGCCAGGCGGTGTCGTGGGCGATGTTTCGTCCTTCTCGCGATCGCCCCCGCCTTGAGCAGGCGCGGATGTCGCTCGCCCCTGCTTCCGCTCTTCTTCGCGCTTCGCTAGGAAACGCGAATGGGCCGTCGACGCAGCTGCCTCAGCTGCAGCAGAGGCGGCGATTTCCACTTCGATCTCGAGAACAGCTTGGTAGTAGAGCGCGCACCTGAGGGCCACTGCCGTGGTTCTCAACGTATTCTTCAGCTGCCTGAGGAGATCCGGGAGCGCCTGCGAGGCAACGCCCTGGAGGCTGTGGGCTCCCAGGACGTCTGCCGCCACGGTCGCAACGGAGACATCCGCTGCAGCCTCTGGGCCGCAAGCGTCGTGACACAGCGGCGAGTGAGGCGGAGGCGCCAGAAAGGAAAACTCCGGTAACAGAGACTCCGACGGCGGGCTATGGTGATAGGGAAGCAGCAGCGCGTACGCTGACAGTGGCGGATAGAATGCGGGCCTCGACGGCGCCGCAGCTCCGCACGCATTCGAAGGCGGGCTGCCTCCCGACACGTCCAGAGGATAAGAGATCGAAGACGGGGGCGACGACGAGGGTGAAGGAAGAGAGAGATTGATCGACGCCGCTTGCGCATACAGCTGCAAGACATACACCCGACAGGGATGCACACACGCAGGAACGCAATTAATTTCAACAATGCCGTCAACGGCCGACACGCGAAAACGAGACACACAACCGAATCCAAACCCGAAACCTCTTCGTCGTGTACACAGCGCCTTACACGGGAATTGTAAGTCCACCGGCACGCACGCACGGGAGGTTTACCACATTTTCTTCTACACGACCAGGACTCGGTAGGTTCAGAGGGTGTGCCTTTCTATGGCTGCGACGTTTTGCGGGGCTTCCGCTTCCAGGACCAGGTGCGCACAGGGACATATCGGTTCATGCCTGAGCGCGTGGGTACACCTGAGGTTCCCCAGTCGCCTTCTTCCTGTTCCTCACCGCAGGAAGCATCGCTCGCAGTGTCTTGAGCGAGATGGCAAGAATCCGAACTGCTTGTCGCAAGAGGCTGCGCACAGCGGCCAGGCGCTCGTCGACTCGTCTGCCGAATTCTCCGCCTTCGACCGATCGCCACGACGCGGCGATGCTCGGCGCGGAGACCTCGGGGAGCGCGGGTGGCGCCTGAGGTGACTGCGACGTGTCTTTGCCAGGTGGATCCGATGTGTCTTCCGCGGCACTTGGGGCGTCCCAAGTCATCTGGGCACTGCTTTCTTCGCCTTCGCCCGGGATTCGCACCTCCGTTTCTTCCCTTTTTCCTGCTCGGTCCTTCTTCGTCTCGCCCTCGTAGAGCTCAGTGACCACGTGGGTGGCCGCAGCCGCTGCGTGAACGGCACCTGCATGGTGGGCATTCTTGACAGCGACTTCGATGACGTAGCTGACGATTTTCACGAGGAGTTGTCGAGTGTACAGCATGTTGCCGACCGAGTTCTCTGTCGGACACGTCACGGAGGCCATTTGCTTTCTTCTGCCGGCCGAAGGTGCGTTTCGTCCCAGGTTCCGGAGATCCCTATCCCCCTCGCACGCTTCAACTCCTCTCTTCTCTCCAGCTCCTAGCACAGTCAGCAAGTCCGCATTTAGGGCCGCGCCAATTGTTCGGAGGAGGGACGCGAGGAAGGAGACATCCCACGTGGAGAGGTCCGAGGCAAAGGCAATTAACAGGTCGTGGATGTGTGTGAAGGCGTAGGTGCGCAGCATGAGGGCGTCTGCACTCGACGACACTGCGGCCAGCTCGTCGCGAAGGATTTGCCTCAGATAGGGCGAGACTAGGCGCCGGAAACGCGGCGAGGAGACCAACAGTTTGAGGGATTCGTGGACCGTTTTCCGCTTGAACAAAAAGGGCGGTCCGAGCAATCCCAAAAGGCGCGGAATCAGTGCGGGAAGCGACGGGGCTGCCTCACGCGCGAGAAAGTAGGCAAGGTCAGAGACGGCACACGAGACACTCGACGCCGACGCGGAGTCTGTGGTGGGAGGCGTCGAGGCGGTCCGCGCATTCCCCGTCTTCTGGGATGTCGAAGCGGTCAAGACAGCCGGGGCCGGGGCCGGGGCATTCTTGATAAGGTAACAAAAGAGGAAGAAAATGCGGGTTTGCGCGTACAGAAAATCGTAGAAAACTGTCCGACCGCCATTGTGCTGAGCCTGTGCCTGGTACCACGGTGCCGCAGCTCGCCTTGGCAACACCGGCGCTCCGGGGACCTCCATCTGCACGAATTCCAGCATGTGTTGGAGAAGCCTGAACAAGAGCAGCCGCATCGGCAGCGCATGCAGCCCTTGGCGACCGTTCCCAAAGCTGCACATGAACTTGCGTTCGGAAATCGATCTGCGACATTGTATTACGAAATGAGGGTCACACGCCCTCCTCTCCACATGTGCAGAAGGTAGGTGTGGTATCTATCGAAACGTACGCAGAGGCGCCATGCACGGGCGACCGTCTCGGCCACCTGGTGCGTGTCTTCTCTGTGTCTCTTGCTCTCTCTGCTTCTGTTTTCTTCCCTGTCGCGCCTCTCTCGCCTGACGCTTACCTCTGCAAAGACTTTGGATGCTGAAGGAGCAGGAGCATCATCGGGAGCCGAGTGGAAAGGGCGATGAGGCAGTAGGCGATGTCGCCAGCAACGCGGATGGAAAGGACGGAAGGCACGAGCTGACCCTCTTCGCGATTAACAATGCCTAAGGGCAATTCCCCTATTTCGGGGGGCTTCCCTGTGCGCTCGCACTTCTTGACTTGCGCGCGGATCGCTTCCATCAGGTGGATGTACAGCTGAGGCAGCGTGTCGTGCAGAAGCTCTCCCGCCCGCGGAAGCACCGCCGGAGTGGGCGAAAACGCCGTGCGCTGAGGCCGGCCCGAGACGGCAGACGAGGCGGGAAGAGACGAAGACGACGCGGCCTCAGGGCGGCTCGGCGAGGACGAAAAGCGCGCGAGGTCGATCAGGACCGAGAGGGCTCGCACCGCATTGTCTTCGCAGTCGGACAGGACTACGTGGAGGCACGTGGAAGCGATGTCCTGCAGACAAAACGCGTGTCGACGGGAGCATGTGGAGAATGCGAGCAAAGCACAGACGAACGCGGAACAAGAAAAGTCGATAGTGGGACCGCGCAACATACGAGACGGAGAAGGCGCAGCACGCAGACAACGAAACGGGATAGGTTCACAGTGTAAGCCGACGCACGCCAAACACACGGACCAGCCGATGAACTCGACCAAAAGGCCAGAATGGAGGAGCTAGCCCGGGGGCTGTTCAGAACGGGTGCAGGTCGAGGAGCCCCATGCATGCGTCCAGCGCAAAAGACGACACACACGCCCTCTACCTATGCCCATCTGAAGAGAGACAAACGTAGTATGTAGGCTGATCGATGCGCCGAGGTGGATATAGCCACTGAAGTATGCACGGGACATATCTCTTGTCGGACAGTGGCACGTCTCGTGGCCGTTTCCCTGGCGGCCAACAACGTGAAACTGCGGTTTTCCTACCATGTGGCCGGGAAGAATGGTTTTGTCTGAGGCGCTTTCCTCGGCTCGTTCCGACCGTTTCGAAGCTTCCTCGCTGTCGTCTGTCGCTTCGGAAGATGCACTGGGGTTCTCGATAGCCCCGCATGCGACCGCTGCCTGTGTGACCATCGCCATGGCTTTCTCGAGCTCCCGTCGCGCTTCTTCCACCTTTTTCCCTTCCTCCTGCATGCTCGCCTCGCTCTCATTCTCCGTCGACGGCGGAGGCTGATCGCTCGCCTTCTCGTCTGCCACCGAGCCGGCCGCTCCGGAGCTGGCCAGAGCCGCAGGGAGAACACTGTAGGGATAGGAAGCAGTCCCGATGGCGACAAGGCGAAGGAGAGTGAGAAGAGATTGCCGAAAGACGTACACTTCTCCCTCTTTCATGACTGGCGTCACTGAACGGAGTAGAAGAAGCGTCGCAGGCAGAATGACAGCAGCTGCGCTGGACGCCTCGGGACCGCGATTTTCTGCGAGGAGGTCGATGCACTTCCTGACAGCGCGGACTCGAGGCGTGAGAAACTGGGAGCCCGACAGGGAGGAAGACCCGGACAAGTCGGAAAGAAGAAACTGGCCGCCGCTCAAATCACTTCCCTCTCTGCTGTCAGGCACGTTCGAATCGTTGCACATGGCCGGCGCCGCGCGCAGGAACTCTGTGAGGGTTTGGAGCGTCGTGGGAGAAGACGGAAGCATGTGTTTTCTCCTGGCTTCTTTATCCTCCTCCCCGATCCGACCCGCATCGTCTCTCGCCCCGGCCGACTGCCCCTCCGGAGACGGCCCCGCGACCGGAGGCTCGGAAGCCAAAAGTGGACACTCCACCGCCGCGGAGACAGCGACAGGGCCCGTCGCGACGGCCGAGCCCGACGCGACGCGAGGCGCGGTCTCCTCGACGCTACGAGCGATGCCCGGGAGAGCGAAGCCTCCGCCTGGAAGGCCTGGGACAGTCTCGCCGGGCGGCGGCCCAGGAAATGCTGGGGCTTCCTGCAGCCGAGAGACAGGCACGAGGTTCCCCTCTACGGGGGCAGAAGGACCGCCGCCGGGGCGAGAAGGCGCCGCCGTGCCGTGGACTGACGCCGGCGCGAAAGCGGCGGCGGCGGCAGGTCCAGGCCCCGGCGGAGGGCCAGAGAGAGGGTGAGGGGAACCAGAAACAGTTTCGGAGACATACTCACGCTGAGCCGGCTCGCCGCTGGGCACAAACCCCGCGTGGGCTGACAGACTAGGGAGCTGGGGCACGGACTCATAGCCGAGATGTGGGAACGGCGCGGCGGCAACAGGCAGAGGAGAGGAACCTAAGTGATGAGCAGTTTGAGGCGGCGGAGGAGAAGGAACGGACGCAAGCCCGACCGGAGGGAAATACGAGGGGATCTGGGAGGGGTGCTCCTGGGAAGCTGGCGCAGAGAAATGCGAAGGTGGTGGCCTTTCTCCTGGAAGCGAAGGTGGCCCCGAAGGGGGCGGATCGCCTGACGCGCCGTCTTTCATATTGACAAGAAAGAATGGCGGGCAAGAAACAGCGAAAGAGGGTGGAGATGACTGTCAAACGGACAGTTTGTTTTTAATACTATTACAGAGGACAACTCGGTTACGGCAAGAAAACGCTCTTTAGGCGCCTGCACTGCCTGTCGCATTTGCCTCCGTCTCCTGGCGTCCAATGCTGTGTGGCGCATCCTCTCCCGTTACCAGCGAAATCGGTCGCAGGGAGGCCTAAGCCTTTTCACTGAAGGAGGTCGGCCGGCTTCATGTCTCCTGGTTAATCACCCGTAGTTTGGAAACGGCTCATCAACAAAAGCGCATGCCGATCACTCGCAAATCGATGTGGGGTCGCCTCTGTGTGTCGAGAAAGGCGAGGACAGAGATATTTCAGTGGCATGAAAAAACACGGCGTGAAAGTGCGTAAGCTTCAAAGACGGTGTTGTTCAACTAAGGACGCAAAAGCCTTTGAAACGTTATCGATGACTTGCGAAGACGTTCGTTGAAGAATCAACAGATCTTTGGACTCGAACGCCACTTAGTATTAGCAAATGCTCTCCCCTCGTCCTCGCTCTCGTTCAGAGGCCTCCACGGCCGTCGCGTGTCCTCGGCCGTGACTGCGTGACTGCCTCCGGTCTGCGCTGCGGATGGGCACGAGGAAGTCTACAAGGGAGAGACAGAAATGAGCCCCACATCTGCCTCGGCCTGCCTTTCAGTTTTCCTAGGTGTCGTGTTTTCTCTCCGCTGCAGTGTCTGTTTTGCCCTAGCGGGCCAACGAAAACTTGCACGCGTTACGAGGGCAGTTTCCCGAGGCAACCTCCTCTGGGAGAGGACAAGACGAACGAGACAAAGAATGGAAGACGAAATCACGAAAGAGGAGCGAAACAGATACGCAGTGTGCGCAGGTTAGAAAAAAACAACGGGGTGAAAAGGCAGATATGTCGGCAGTGCACTCCCCTTTAACAAGACTGCCCTGAGGCTGAATTTCTTGCCCAGGCGATAGCCGTCTGGAACAATGGATGAGACGGCAGCAAGAGAGGCAGACCAGATGAAAGTGGACGAGAAGAAGGGAGACTCACTTTCAGAGCCGAGAGAGATGCTCTCTACGTGGTCCTCTGCTGGCTCTCGTCTCGTAGATGCATGCAAAAACGGAGGCCGGCACCGTCGGTCCCGTTGTGCGACTTTCGAACCCGTCTCGCTCTTGTCGGCTCAAAGAACTGCTGAGTAAATTGAAGGGAAAAGTACGGAAATGAAGGGGAAAGAGGGTCACACACTCGAAAATAAAGAGACTTGAGATATATATGGCAAACGTTTCAGAGGAAATCAACTCTGCTTGGCGTAGCTTTCATGCAAGGAAAAGACGGGGGGGCTTGGCGGGCGCCCGAATAGGTGAGAGAAGTATCACGAAGCGTAAGGAGAGAGCTGGATAGACCTCATACAGCCAAGAACAAACATGAGACGACAGGGCAGGCGAAATACAGGGAAGTTTGCCTTTTTCCTCAGAGCCCGGGGCAACTTTTCCACAAACGCAGAAGCGGTGCCTACAGAGAGAGACACAATAGGTTTCTCTTGGGGCTGCGGATGTCCCTTCCTGCACCCTGCCCCGAATATAAGAACGGCGCACACTGTTGACAATCGGGCAAACGTACAACGGCAAGCAAACAGATTGCGATGGCTCAGAGGAGACTGTGCGAAGTGGTGTTCAACGTCTTTTAGGTAGCGACACACTCCCGGGCTTTTGAGTACCAATCTTGTATTGGAAGATCTGCTCTTGCCGGATCAACTGAACGTACGTCTGAAAGTTAGACGCTTTTTCCGGGGACCGAACTACAGCTTTTCGGTCGCACGAAACTCTGTTGTGGAACATTGGCGGCTTCACATCGACATGCCTGGCGGAACATTCGGCACCGATCGGGAATATGATCTTTTCCTGCAGAAAACCAGAAAGCATGTCTTTGAGAGGGACACATGAAAGTAAGATGGACGGATCTCCAACTAAGAGTCTAGCATCGCACACCTGGGTGAAGTCGATTTTCAAAAGCGGTATTTGAGGGTGTGCGTAAATGTAAAACTCTGCACCTTGAATTCTGGCAACACAATAGCAGAAAAGAAACATCACTGGCGCACGGGGAATCATCGAGTACTACTACGAACAATCAAACGTACCGGGGCCTCTCTTTTTTATTAGCCCAAGCACGGAAGTCGATGATCTGCTGGTACTCCTTTGAGTTCGGAGGCGACACAGAGACAAGGGGAACGAACTTCTGGGAGACCAACTCCAGCAACCCCTCTGCGACTCATGGATTAACGATGCGGTGCTGCTTTCCCCTCTTGCCTGCTTCTTCCCTCAGCGCAAAACCGTCAATTGTAACTGAGAACCGTAAACCGTAACTCTCGAACGGTTCTGCACAAGCGTAGGTCGTACACGCAACTCTATCCGCTCATATCGCTGCGTCAGGTGCTTCGAATCCGCATAGCGGTTCTATGTAGACACAGGTGTACTGTCCTTAATCAACAGGCTCGTGCTCGGTTTTCCGTCGGAGCGTAGAAAAACAGAATGCCTTGCATCTGGAATGTAGTGCTGCACGCCTCGAAATGGTGTACGATGTGCGCCTTTGCACAAAAGGTTGCTCGATATTGCACGGGTCGCAGCGCTCGGCTTTCCCGTCGAGAGCGCAGCAGAAACTGTTCTAACTCGGGCAATGCGCCCTAAACCGCTTAGAAGAACGCTACACGAGTCTGAAACTAGTCCGGGTCCAACAGGTAACCGCTGTCAATCCACCAGACTTAGAGGGACTCCCGGTGACGATAATCCCTGGATCCACAGAAAAACGGTCCCCAAAAAGATTGAACGTGTGACGGATATGTCTGAATGCTGGAAATGACAAGTCAGATCAGCCACGTGTTCGTGGGGTGCCGACCGCTCTCAGCCCAATACAGACACTACCAGGGTAGCCTAGCCGTCGTTTCATCTTTTTGTGCTGAACGCCGCCAGTGTCCAGTCGAGCTCGTCTTGCCCCCCTTGAAGACATTCATTTTTAGATATGTGACCATTTCCTTGGTGTTCCTATGATTTGCAACCTCCTTGGGGATCGCCCTTTTTCTCTTCAGCAAATAAAATGGTTTTTTCTTGTTTTGCATGGCCCATCGAAGGGGTATGGAAGGGGTGTTGCGGGATTGAATCCACCCCGGATTCACGGTCATACGCAGCTGGCGAGTTCGCAAACGTGCAAGTAGGTGACCGCACTGGAAAGCGCCCCAGCACCGCAACTCGACGCGTTTCTTACTGCTTCCCGGTTTACACTGAAGGATGGTTTTCGTTTCGTTCTTCAAGTCTCCGTACTTCTCTCTACACAATACCTCTGGGGTTATTTTACTTGGGTTCGACGACGGGGGCGGGGTGCCTTGTGGAGACGTACAGGCGGACAAAAAGAGCGTCAAATGCTTTGGGTGTTGTTCTTTCAGGCTGGTCATCA
This sequence comes from Neospora caninum Liverpool, assembly GCF_000208865.1. Taxonomy (NCBI): domain Eukaryota; phylum Apicomplexa; class Conoidasida; order Eucoccidiorida; family Sarcocystidae; genus Neospora; species Neospora caninum. The sequence goes on from NC_018395.1 coordinate 6,258,014, forward strand.
GGCGAGTGCACCGAAACCCGATAAAGCAGCAAAGAGCCACAGCGAACGTGGGAGGATGCGAAGACGCCGCCTCAGGACATCTGTGACGTACAGCCGCGAACAGGACTTTTTACGGCAGGCGGAGCTGGACCTGCTCGTGCTACCATGTTGGTTCTGCGCTAAGACCAGAAGAATCCTTGCCACTGATGAAGGTAGATCGAGAGGCAGCATTCCCACGGCTTCAAACAGGTTGATTTCTACGAAGCGGATCCGAGGCAGTTCGTTTACTTTCCTGCAGGCTCCGCCTCATTTAGGCGATATTCCACTCCCTCTCGATGTCGATGATGGACCGCTTAGTTTTCATGCCGCTACGCCAGCTCCTGGTTCCAACCGCAAAAAGGTGTTGAATGCAACGGATACCCGACTGGCAAAGCGCGTTGGGAGGTTCCTGCCATTGCCAAAGCTACCGGTTGAACACTCGGGGGAGGCGCCAGCCTCACAGGTATACACAGAGAAATTACTTCCTCACAGCGAGGAGCGTGAGCCGAGACAGCAGGCTTCTGAAGAACAGGGAAACAGTAGAAGGCCAAGTACAACGGTTTCCAGAACGCTTCCGGCCAGATGCTGTAAAGAGCGACTCGTGCCTGCTAGATAATCTGCGCTGGTGAAATAGTGAATGTGTCTTCCGTGAGGGCGCGCGGCTCACTGAGAGAGTGCCTGGACGGGGTTCCAGGGCGGACAGTCAGAGCGGTACGAGAGCTTCCGTTGTCGCGGGGGCGGGAGTGGCTAAACGTCATTCATTGTGCGGCTCCTGGATCATGTAGGGTCGTGCGCTGAAGCGTGGTCATGGTGGCTTGCTGACGACTGCGTGTGCAGGAACAACCCGCGTGCCCAGGGCTACAGTCCGTCGCGGAGGACACGGCTCGAACCGCCGAGACGCCTGTCAAAAAGGACTCTGTACTTCCACTAGGCGAGGACAGCAGTATCTTCCCTTTGTGCGACTCGTGTAACGGGGCCATGAAGGTGAAACTCGAGGTACGGACTGGTACAGAGAAGCGTGGAACGTTCCCTGCATCACCCCGCTAACCACCGCTGCCCCGCATAATTGGGGTCCGCGTAGGCGTTTTCTCTAGTGTGTCGTTCCGTGCTCATGTCTCTCAGTAGAGTAAAACAGTGCGCAAGCAACGTATCAGCTCTGCGTTGCCTTCCTGTGTCTACAGCTCCTTCGCGCGCCATCCATCGGACAAGTCCTTAAATGGTATCTTAAGGCCTCCAACAGTGTCGCCCACGGCCGAATTCGTGTATGCCGCTGCGCCAGCGGACAGCAATTCCATGATCAAGGCGAGCCTCTGAACTCCCCCACGCTGGTAGAGTGGCAGCGGAGTCTTCTACGGGAGCTGTCAGATTCGCAAGACGTCTCCCTAACTTCTGAGGGGACCGCACACTTCACGGACACGCTCGCAGAACCCAGTGCAGCTCAGGCTGATGGCCCTCGAATGCCGAGGGGAGTCTCCTCTCCGGAGCCCAGAAATGTGGCAGGGTGTCCGTGCTTGCTCGCGTGAACCTTCCGTGAAGCTTCCAGTCTGTGGTCACTTTGTCAGCGCGGAATCTTTCCAACACGTTGTGGAAGAGGCCATGAAGGAGAAGACCAACATGATATACAGCAGTGGTGCACAGTGGCGCGTCCAATGCCCTCTGTGTGGAAGCAAACAGCTGGTCGGAGCCTCTCTCTTGAGCAGACTTTACATGTGAATGCGAGTCGATGAGCGTGTGACAGACACGCGTGGAACAGCCGTGTACATTGACTAGATCGCGTGAATGTCTAGGCAAGAGGTGCATTCCATCTCTACTGTTTCAGACGTTGCAGTTGCTTCTTTGCGTTTCGTGGATGTGCCTTACCGCCAAGCAGCTACTGCTGCTGCTAAGAGATTTTTCACAAAACGCGTCAGTTTTACTTTTGCAGAAAAATCACCATGTACTGTCTCTGGATGGCCCGGGAGCCGAGTTCCGCGGACCTTGCCCCGTTTAGCTCTCTCTGATTCGTCTTGACTAGCACTGGTAACCTAGGTTCCTCCGCAGGCGTCCAAAATGGTCAACTATTAGCTGCCGCAGCTAGACGCTTTAGCGTTCTCGTGTTGCCCCTCTCAAATATGGAGCATGCCTGTCACCCGGGCCTGTTGACCGGCGGCATCTCCGCCCAAGGCGGCCGTTCACCAGCTGTGCACCATTCGATGGCGTCCCGGCGACGCTCCAACTAAGATTCCTTAGAGTGTCGCTATTCCAGCCGTTGCACTAGCTGTCGCTCTCTGAATCCAGCACAGGCGCCTGAGCTGCAGGGTCCTGTTGAAACTGTTGCGAACCGGCGGTGTCGTCTGGGTGAAAGAGAAACATAAATACCGGCAGGGCAGCTGCTGGCAAACGCGCGGCGAGCTGTGAGGCAGACATGCAGAGAAAGATGAGGCACGAAGCCAATCAGTCAATATGGGTCGCGAGGAAAAAAAGAGCTCACACACGATGACAGTTCCCGCGAACCACTTGAACGCTTCATTGCAACCGAGGCAACCTATACACTGAACCACGCATCCTCTCAACCTAGTGAAAGCTCCAAAAGTCTGTCCTTCGAATTTCCAGTTCACAGCTGCGTGGAAGACACGAGTCTCGAATTCGTGCCCGTTGAGGTCTCATCCCCGGGGTTGACATGCATGCAGCGTTCCGTCTGTCTCTTTACTGAGCCTGTGTCGCCGCGCTTTCGGCGGATCGAAAGGTCTCCGTGTAGAGTCCCCACAAAGCAATGCGGCCCCCGACACCCCCTCCGGAGGCGAGCACGCCGCTGCGGGGACACCAGGCTATGACGCTCGCTGTGCCTGCCGTGTCGCCCTGGCTCGCCGACCCCCTCGAGGCCTCCAAGGTCCCCAGACACCGCGCGCTTTTTGCCTCGAAGAGACGCACGCCCCCGTCACTCGCGCCGACCGCGACAACGGCGCCGTCGGGCCGGAAGGCCGCAGAAAGCAGTAGCCGCGAGCGCGCCAAGTCGCCTTCAGGGTGCGGGAGACTGGGCGCAGAGAGCTTCGTGGAGGCGAGAGACACGGAGCCAAGGCCCGTTGGGTTCTTCTCGGGAAAGAGATGGAGAGTCGTTTGCAGGTGGAGGTCACCGGACTTGCGGATCTTTAGGACAGAGAGCTCGCCGTCAAAACAGCCTACCCAGCACTGGTTGCGGTGCACAGTCAGCGCAGAGGGAGGGGACGCGTCCCGAGAAGAAAGCGGCGCTGAAGAGAGAGGCGCGCGAGACTGGCGGAGATCCCAAAGCGCCACGCAGGGGCGCTCATACGCGGCGACAATGTGGGGCGACGCTAGCTTCGGGACGTGGGCTATCGCCTGGACCATCCCCCAAGGCAGGCTGGGGACGGAAGTTCGAGAGGCGAAGGGGGACCTTTTGAGGAGAAGCGCAGGCCGCGCAACGGCTGTTTGCTGGCGCGCGCGGAGATCGAAGATGCCAATCGCCTCAGCCTCAGCGACCGGACAGGCGAGGAGCGGGAGCCTGGGAGAAGCCGTCGAGGCGGCAGACTGGGGCCAAGGCGGCGGAGCGCGCGGCGGAGACGCGAGACAGGAGGAAAACGCCGCAGTCAGTGAGGACGTCTCGGAAGGCGACAAAGTGGAGGAGCTGGAAAGGGATTCCGCTCCGCAGTCTTCGCTCGGACATTCCGCTGGGCCCTCTCTCTGGCAGTCGCTCGTTGCCTTCTCTGCCTCTTCGGCCCCGCTGTGAGGATCGCCAAGGACCGCAAGACGACAAAACGAGAAGGATCCCGTCCGGAAGCTCTGCTCCTCTCGCAGCGCCTCCAAGTCCCACAGGGTCACAGCGGAAGACCGCTGGTGAGCCAGCAGTTTGTCCACGCCTGTCACTCCGCCTCCCACACCTGTGTCCTCGCCATCGCATCGCTTTGTGGGTAGACGTGCACCAACAGGCGACTCCAACGTGCGGCCGCCGAGAGCCTCAAGAAGCAAGACGGGGGACGGAGACCAGGAGGAAGACGACAAGGCAGAAGAGAGAGACGCGCGCCTGGCTGCCGGGTCCGTGGGACTTCCGCTGGCCTTGTCCGAAGGAGGAAGAACGAGACACGGCCGTCTGGTGTCGAGGTCCAAAACAGACACTCTCCCCTCGGTGTCGCCTACAGCCAGGCGCGAAGGCGCCAGGAAGGCAGCCGCCCCCACGGCAGCCCCCTGGGATGCCTCGGGACTGCAGCCCCGCAAAGTGAGAAGCGGCGCAACTCTCATATCGGCGACACAGAGAAAGACAGCGATTCTCACACAGGAAGACAAAGACAGAGAGGGGGAACGCCCGACACGAACAAGGCCGGGATGAAGGCGAAAGCCACCCGCAACGACTGGGGGTGATGGCAAAAAGGAAAAGGCGACAGCGACGCAACAGCAAGAGCTTCGGAGAGAAGGAAAGAACCGAAACGCCACGGGAGGGATGGAGGGAGCAGAGGCGAGAACGAAACAAGCGCAAACAGACACCGACTTGAAATTACGTTTTCTCGCTTGCTAATTTGCGCCTACGAAGGTGCTCCTTTTCCGACATCAAGGGTAACAAAAAAAGGGTAGCCCGACGCATCGACTCACGTGTGCAATTTCACAGACATTCGCGGAAGCACACGCAAGCAGCGCCTTCGCCGCGTGGCCCATGCATCCACAGCAGCACTCGAATTTTACCAAAGTCCCTCTCGGCTGTTTGTTCATTCGCGCTCGGCTGTATTCCCTGCCTCCTGGCCGTCTCCATACACAGGGTGAAGCCCCACAGCGTCTTCTACGGCAGCGTAGAAACCACTCAAATCTGCAGGAGGGAGAGGGACGAGCCGCAGCGGCTTTGACCAGTCCGAGGGTTCGTCTTCCCCGGCGAGTGCTTCCCGTCCTCTGTCCTGACTCTCCCCTCTGCTGACGGAGACACCTGCCTCCGCGTGTTTTTTTTTCTCCTCTCGTCCGTGCTGTTTTTGCCCGCCTCCTGCGCTGTGTCCCTGTCTGCTTCGAGGCCACAGGAAACTTAAAAAACTTCTGAAGCTCCAGCGGGGCTCGTCGTCTGCGCTCCCCGCCCCGCTTCGCTCGCCTCTCTGACGCGGATGTGTGCTTTCTGCCGTGGACGATGAACTGGAAGCGAGAGGGTCAGCCCGCGACGGGGACTCAGCCGACCACACAGCCAGACAGATGTCCTTGACTCGCGTGTGCAATTCATGATTTTGGCCAGCCGCCGCTTCCTCTGCCTGTCTGTCTGTCTCTTTGCCGCGCACAGGCAGGGGAGATCCGTGTGCCGATCTCGGAAGTTTCGCCTGGCCGCGGGGCAGAGAGGAGACCAGGAGACAGTGGGCCCTTCTCTCGAGCTCGCGACCGAGCTCCAGTTGGTGGTTATTCATGAGAGAAGCGTTGACGACGGCGACGAGCCGCTTGCGGAGCCGGAGTGCTTGGAACACTGTCCCTGCTCCGCAGTGCGAAATGACAAGAGACGCAGCGGCCAGTTCAGCCTCCAGCGAAGGCAAAAAGCGGAAGAAGGAGATCAGCAGAGAGCGCGAGGAGGCTTCGGAGGCCGAGCGAGGAGGCAGATCCGAAGGGAGACGCGGAGAGGCAGGCGACTGGAGAGAGGTGCCCACCTCGGGTTGGACGGGGTGTACAGGGTGGGAGAGAAGGTCGGAAAACGAAACCCCGCAGCTTCCAGAGTTTTCGTCTCCACACCAGGTGGCCGCCGACACGGGCAACCTCGAGCAAGAGCAACGAGGTGCGTCGGCCTCTGCTTCCCGACGCCGTTTCGTGTGCTCTCCCTCCGCCCTCGCTTCTCCGTCGCCTTCCTCGTCGTTTTGTCTGTCGCCTTGTCCCTCTCTTGCTGCGCCTTCTTTTCTCGAGTTCGGATGTTTTATCTCACATGCAGTGTCGGCAGGAGACGGCAGGGCGGACGGATCGGACGGCGTCGGCCGCGCGCCACAAGATGAGCAAGGAATCAGGGCAGGAGACGGAGAGGCAGACGCGCGAGGGACGGAAAGCGGAGGACGCGCAGGGAGTGTCCCTCTGCCGATTTGGAGAACAAGATGCTGGCATCCGAGCGAGAGAAGGAGCAGAAGAAAGGAAGGCTCGAGAACTGCGGCGATGAGCTCGTCAAAGGAAGTCGTCCCCACGGTCACGAAGACGCGCTCTGGGACAAACTTTCGGGGCGACAGCGAGAGACAGGCAGCGGAAGCGCCTGACCGAGTTTGCGGGGAAGATGAAGGAAGACTCGGGGGAGTGGAAGACGTCGGTGCCGCAGCCTCAGCCAGGTTCGGGAAAGGCGCCTTCATGCTGCTCCGTCTTTTCCCCGACTTGCCTGACTGCCCTCGCAGAACAGCACGGCGCGTTTTGAGCGATGCAGACTTTTTAGCAGTGGATGCCGAATGTCGCGGAACTTTGAACCTATGTTGCTCGGCAAAAGAAAGAGAATGCAACGTGTACAGGTGCTGCCGGCGTTCTTACGGGACAGGGCGCGAACACGAGACGCAACGGAAGGCAACCCCACGGGGAGAGAGAGCTCCGAGTGATCGTGCGGTTTGCTCTCTTCAGGCAACGGGAGCGACAAGATAGGAAACACAGAGGCGATCGGTAGACGAAAGGGAACGGAAAATGGAGACTGCGAAGAGGAGACGAGGGCGATTCCGAGGGACGACGACCGCGCGAAAGGAAGAATGCATCGGCAGCAGTAAGCCGCGAAAGAGCGAGATCGGCAGGCAAAATTGATCACAACTCTCTGCTCTGAGGGCCCAGTCCGGGAAACGGTGAGCGGAGGCGAAGGTCTCCAGACTCTTGAGAGTCGGCAGGGAATTGTGACACACGTTCCTCAAATGAGATTGAAAGTGACTGCCTTGGATGCCAATCTCGATTTTTCTCTGGTTTCAAGGAAAAGCGTCGTCCACCCCGTCTATGGCGGACGATGTGCCCGTTCGCCTTTTCGAGGCCTGCGAAACTTTCGCCGGGTTGGCTCTGCCGGCTCTCCGTTCGTTTCGGAATTCGCGAAACAGGAAAAAGGCGGGTCCCGAGCGGAGGAACTCCGCCTTGGTTTGCTGGAAGAAGAAGTGCGGCAGAAGAAGAACGCAAGACAACGCCCGTGGTTCTCGCGGGTCACGCTGGTGGACGAACGCCGCAAGGCACATGCAGCGCGGCTCAAGAGAGAAAAGGAGAAAACGAGGGGGGGACACGCGATTTAGAAACAGCGGTGGCTGTCCTTCTGTTTTCGCTGTCTATTTTTTGCTCTCCCAGACTGGGCTTACCGCTGTCGCAAGACAGAAAAGAAAACGCGAGGAAAGACTCGGTCGAAACCTTTTAAAGGGGCGGAGGCACTGCAGAGAGTGGCTCTAGCCCGACACTCCCACCACTGGGCTGTCTCCAATTCTCTTCGCTTCATGCTCGGTCGTTCTCTTCCCGGCCTTCTTCGTTTCTCCCCATTGAGGACATCTCGACACTCTTGAAGGATGTGCGTCCCCTGCATCTTCCTCACTTCTTCCCCCTTCTTTTCAGCTGTATGTACAGCTGACACCCGTGCTCTGTTCGCCGTTCCGGTTCCTCGTTTCCCTGCCGCTGCCTCCCGCTCCCATACGCAGGTCGGCGGAGTTCCGTCGCCCGCGGCCACTCACGGAAGTGACCCGGACAAGGGGGCCGTCCCTTTGCTTTTTGAAAGCCCGCTTTTCTTTCGAAAAAAGGAAGACGAACTCTAAACGTCAGAGATGGTCGAGGTCCGAGCGACAGACACTCTGGCGCCAGGCTCCTTTTTGTCCCCCTGACTTTTTCGCGGTGCTTCTGCGGCATGCCTTCCGTCATCTTGTCTCGATACAGTTCGCCAGTTTCCTACCTTCTTCCCCTCGCCTGTCTTCATCGTGACGTCTCGATCGCCATAGGGGCCAGAAGGAGGCTATGTTCGGCGCCTTGCCAGGCCCTGTTCGCTGGTGATCCTTCCAGCACGATCCGCCTGTTTTGGATTTCCCTGTTCCCCAGGGGCTTTCTCGTGCTGCACAGCCACAGCTAGAACCAAACCCCTCACGCAGTCTGTGTGAGAGTTGCGCAGGAACTTCTCGAACGCGCGTTGTGTGCACTTGGCCTTCGTCTCCACATCGCTCGCTGGCCGAAGGCGCTTTCTCTGTCAAGACAAGCAACGAGACGAACTGTCCTCGCCCGACGGGGCTCTTCCTACTTTCCCCTTCTTCCGCGGTTCCGATTTCTTCTTTCGCCGCCGTGGTTAGCCTTCGTCATCCTCTGGACGCCCTGCCCCCAGGAGGCGAACGGCCAGGCAGCGCGCGACAGCTCGAGAGGGAAAGTCGCCAAGACAGGAAGCGATCGGCAGAAACCGGGCCCTTCGTTCGCGAGAACGCCACCAGGAGCAAACCCGAGGGCGCCAAGCAGATCGGGATGATAGTCTCCTTTGAATGATGTAGAGTCTGTCGAGCCCAGCGAGGGTGAGGCAGTGAGACTGCTGGCCCGCGTGCATCTCCTAACGCTCCCTGGGTCCGCGCTCGGTCTGAGTCTCTCCCGTGGTGTAGGCATTTTGTTTTCCAGGTTTCCCGTACAGAGAGGTCGACCAATAGAGAGTGCCCCACTTCTTTCTCGCCAGAGTTCCTTCTGGAACCCGGCAAGGCGACACAGGGCAGCGTTTCTCCCTTCTCGCTCTGTGTGTCTGTCGGTGTCGCTCTTCCTCGCCATCATGTCCCTGCTGCCGCCGGATACAGATCTCGCGGACTACTCCCGCATCCGCGTTCTCCTCCTGCCGACCGACGGCACGCCGCCGGAAGTCTTTGCGCGAGAGGCCTCGGCCCTCATCGCGGCCTTCTCCTCTGTCTCGCTCTCTTCCCTTCCGCTGTCGCCCCACGACCCGTATCTCCAGCCCTTTGTCTCCGGCGTCGCCTCGGGTGCCTCCCAGTCGGCTTCGGCCCGCGGAAAAGACGGAAGAGGCCCCGCGGTGCCCGGCAGCCGCGGCGGCGCGTGTGGATCGCCATCGCAGCAACTCGCCGCCGCCGCCTCGTGCATCCACTGCACTTTCCAAACGCCGCAGTATGTCCTCAGCGAGTGGGCCGATCTGCACATGCATCGGCAGATCCTGGCAGCCATCGCGATCTCGGCCTCGCCCTTCCCCGCCTACGAGGCAGCGGCTGCGGCCGCAGCGAGCGCCGCGGAGACAGAAGATACAGAAGGCGGCGACGCGCAGCATGGAGACGCCGAGGCGGGAGAGGGTGAAGGCGCGGAGGGCGGCGAGCGGCAGGCTCGTTGCAGGAAGTCCGGAGCCGTCGGGGACACCGGCGCTGGGCGGAGTCCCAGGAAGCCGCAGGACGCGAAGAAAGAAGCGCGGTTGCGAGCTGCGAAGGCCGCCGCACATGCAGCCGTGGCGGCTGTGCGGCGAGAATACGACGTTTTCCGCAAAGTGCTCGAAGAGGACTACCCCTCAGTCCTGGTTCACCGCTTGTTTGTCGTGCCGCACGGAGACTCCGTGGCGTCTCAGCTCTCGTCGCCTGGTTGGACAGAGGGACAGGAAGGCGAGGAGGGTGGACTGGGTACCCAGACGCCGGGGGAGAACCTCGGCGAGAGCGGCGCTGCGTACGGATCTTCCTTTCCTTTCTCTTCGCCCTTTGTGTCCTCTGTGCCTCCGCAGCCGTGCGACGAACACATTGTCTACTTCCCTCCGCCCGTCTCGGGCTCGCACCCTGTTCTCTCCACTATCTCCTCTCCCTCGCTCTTCACAGCGGCGAAAGAGGACTTCTTCCTCTGTCTGCTGAAACAACTGGGCGCCCTCACTCTCCGGGCTCCCGACCGCTGTCCCCCGTTGCTGACCCCCCTCGACAGTCCCCTCCACCCGGAAGGCGGGTCGTGGAGCGCAGGAGGGCTTCTCTCTCTTTCGACAAGCTGCTCGGCCTCGGTGGCTTCATCTTCGCCGAGAGGCGTCAGCGGGGCTGGGGCGCCGCCCGCTTCAGCCTTTCAGACGGCTGGTGCCCAGCAGGCCGTGCAGCCCCTACCCCTTTCCGGGGCGTCTGCGCAGTTGCTTTCTCCCGCCGCCTCACCAAGAAGATCTCCGTTTCCTCTCGGCGCGTCGTCTGCCTCCGCCGCCCTCCTCCGCCTCTTGCCTGCGCGGCTCCAGAAGCAAGTGGGAGACGTCCTCCTTCTGGGCGGCGCCCCCGCGTCGGCCGCCGCGCTGTATGTACAGGCCGCGGAGGCATGTCGCGTCCAGGGCGACACTGTCTGGCAGGCAGCGGCTCTCGAGGGCCAGGCCGCAGCGCTTTACGCCTTCCTCCGGAGTGCGCTGTTTCAACTCGAGGCGTACGGCAAGACCCCACCGCAATCCGCCCACGGCGACCGAGATTCGGGACCGAGAGGCGCAGACGACGGGGCGCCGAACGCGCGGTCGCGCGGCCAGAACGGCTCGGCTCCCGCCCCGCCGGATGACGCATCGGGCACGGAGACCGTGACGGGCGGCAGTGCGAGCGTCCACGGCGGTGGAGGCGCCGGCGGCTCGTGGGGCGGGGCCTCGGGGGGTCAAGACTCCTCCGGGTCCGTGTCGTCCGGCGCCAAAACGTCGTGGTGGAACTTTGACGCGGGGACAGGACACAGCGATGGAGACGCCCACTCGCCCGCCTCAGAAGCTCTCATTTCGTTCCCACCTGCCATCGAGGCGATCCTCACACAGTGTATCAGCCGCCGGACTCATGCCGCGACGGCCTCGTCCGTAGGCGGGAGCCTGGGGACCGCCGGCGTCGGGCTGGTCGGCGCCGGCGGTCTCCCGTTCCCCTCCTTCCTGCCGGGGGGCGGAGGCGGCAGCAGCGCAGCGGTGAATTCCAGAGATGAGAAAGGCGTCTCCTCATCGGGAGCGCACTTCTATTTCTCAGCTGCTCAGAGCGGCGCGGCCTCAGCCGGCGCAGCGCCGCCCGGGGCTTCCGCCCTCGGAAACGCCGACCGGGGCGGCGGGAGTTCAGGAGCAAGCGGCGACAGCCACAGCGGGACCAGTGCGAGCGCCTGGTCGATCAAAACCGTGTACAGCGCGCGGAACCCGAGCGGCGGGGCGACGCCTGGTCCGGCGGGGCAGGACGGCGGCGCCGCAGGCCCGAACGGCCATCGCGACGCTGAGGGCTCGAGAGTGAAGTCGGAGGAGACGCGGGGCGCGCCGCCTGCGGACTGCGACGGTGGTCAGCACGTGAGCGAGGGAGCGCTCGCGGCTCGGAAGCCTCGCTGGGGCGGAGACGAGGACCGGCTTCTGGACGAGGCCGACGGGTTCTTCCCGCAGGGGCTCTTGGCCTCGCCACAGCTCGTCTCGGCGACTGCGGCTCTCATTCAGTCCGCCTACGAAGCGGCGTGCCTAAAGTTGCGAGACGCCGCCCAGCTGTACAACTGCCATCCGGGATGCGCGCTGTGGAACGCGTCGACGACCTTGCTCCTCTGTCGCCTGGTGGCCCGTTTCGGGACCAAGACCGAGACTCTGCAGCTGATCAGCAGCGCCGCGGAGAAAGCGAAGCGGCTCGAGGTCCAGGACTTTGTCACCTGCTTGGCGTCGCTCGCCGCGCTCTGCAGCTCGATTGGCGCCTTCCGCAAACTCGCCTTTCTTCTCCATCGGGTCTGCATGGCTCTTCTGGAAGCCAAGAAATGGAGTGCCGCCCACTACGCCGCTGCCCTCACCGCGCCCTGGTACCACCTTGCTCTGCTCGAGTTGCCGCCCACCGACCACGTGCACCCGCTCGCAGTGCCGAACGCCAAACCTGCGCTTCTCGCGGCGGTCTCGCTCCCGCCGACCGCGCCGCTCCTGTCGCTCAACTCCCAACTCGTGACTCTCCGGGGAGGAGGCCTGACGAGGCAGTCGACTGCCGTGTCCCTCGCCAACATTGTCGACGCGCTGCGGCGAGAGCGGCAGCGAGAGTGGAGACTGCGTGAGCTAGCAGACGGGGACACCGCTCTGCGAGAGGACGCCGACGGCAGAAGGCGCGATCCAGGGGCCGAGGCGCAGTTTTCTGGCGAAGCGGAGGCTGAACAGAGACAGCGAGCAAAGACCGAGGCCGACGGGAAAGCCTCCCGACCCGGGATCGTCGACTGGGATCTCCTGGCAGACGTCTCCCTGGCCTCTGCCATGGACTCGCCGATGTTTGCACACTCGGCTTCATCGCGATTCACTCTCCCCTCGTCTTCAGCCGGAAAGCCGTCGCTGCTGTCGTCTGCGGTCGCTGCGTTGGGCGTGCGGAGCAAAACTCCCTCTGGCCTTCCGGCGCCCGAACTCAGCTGGGCTGGCCGGCAGACCGCCAGCCCAGCTGAGTTCGGGCGCCGTGACCCCCGCCTCTCGGCGTTCGCGCTTTCCCCGGAAGACTTCAACTTTGCGATCACGCTGCTGCGCCTCCGACAGACGCTGCGTCAGCAGCACTTCACCCCGGGCTCCGTGAGTGGCTCCTCGCCGTGGTGCTATGCATCTCCGCCGCCGCTGCCCTCGCGCGCTGGCCCGCTCGATCGTCCCTTCTTCTACCCGCCTCGCCCTCCGTTCCCTGTCAGCTCGCCGGCGTCTCTCGACTTCCTCGGCCAGCACCAGCGCCGGGTGCGATTCACCGAAGGCGGGAGTAGCTTGGCCGGCGCTTCCCCCAGTCTCTCCTTCGCCGGCGGCGCCCTCTTCCTCCCCACTTCGCCCGTCTCCGCGGCGCTCGGCGACGGCGGCCTGCGGGTCTGGTGGCCAGCCGTCCAGTCGCGCGTTCTCCACATGCTAAAAATCACCACCGAGCACCTCGGAGAGCCGGGGAAAGTCGCCTGGTACGCATGCGCGGCCCTCAAGATTTTGTACCCCGTCCTCGACCAAAAAACCCAAGCCAGCACCATCATGCTGATTCAGGTACGTCTCCCGCGAACTAGTGACGTCCCGGGACCGGCAGCCAGGAACCAAAGAGGAGAGACAACGAGGCTTTTCTATATCTTCCTCGCTTGGCTTGCGACAGTGAACCCCCGTCGATGTTCCGTTTTTCACCTTTTCCCGCCGAGTCATGTCTCTTGATCGACGTATCGTCCGCTCGACGGTCCTGATCTCCTCCGCTGCGCTGCGTCCCATCGCTCTCGCGCCGTGTTGGCGGCAGATCTGTCTCCGTTTCCGCGTCGCTGTCACCATCCCTTTTCAGGCTGCCGCGGGCCGGCGAGCGACGCCTCTGGCCCTTCCACCCGCACTCACGATTGTGTCGAAGCGCGCCTCTCCGTCGCCCGCGAAGCTGCTGCTGGAGGCGCAGAGAAACGCGACTGCGCGCTCGGCTTCTCGCAAGCGCGCCGGCGGGGACGGGGCGGCCGGCGGGGTGGGGCCCTCGGCGGGGACAGCTGGGGCGGGTCGGGGCGCGGGCGCGTTGGGCTCCAGCGGCCGGAGCAGCCACGACGAGCAGTTGCATTTCCTCGGCGGCATGTGCAAGGGCGCCGCGCCGCCGCTGCCTCTATTGGCACGAATCCACCCCGTGGTGGATGCGTCTGTCTGCCTCAGCAAGGAATATTCCGAAACGGAAGAGGCCGTTTCCAAGGCCAGTTTCGCGTCGCCCGTTCCTCCGGAGAGCGAGCGAGGACGCACCGACGCCACACGCGCAGCTGGCCCACGCGCTCGGTCCGAAAGTCCCGCCGGTGGGGCGAAGCGAATGGCAAGCTCTGAGAGACAGGGGCAACAGGGCGACGCGGAGAAGAAAGAGAAAAAGACCGTGCTCATGTACAACCCCTTTTCGCAGAAGCAAGAAGGCGGCGCATGCACGCGAGGACAGGGAGGTGGGCGCGAGGAAGAACTGCCGGTCGCGGGGCAGTGGGTCAAGGGGGAACTGCGAACCGTGCAAGTCTCCGTGCGGAATCCCCTGGGCGTTGAGCTCGTGCTCGACAAGGCGAAAGTGATGACGTGCGGCGCGCATGCAGAAGTTTACCCCGTCACCGTTCTTGTGCCGCCGTCCGCCTCGCATCAGGTCACCTTCGAGGTAAGACTGCCGACACTGAGAGAAGGGTCAGACACACACAAACGCCGAGGACAAAAGCGAGCCACAGTCGCGAAGGGCGTGTTTCGTGTGTTTCCCTTTTCCGTCAGTCGGTTCGCGTTTCCCTCGCCGTTCGTGGCTGACTGTGCGTCGCCGCCTGGTGCCGCCCCTGTTTCCCGTCTCTTGCCTTTTTCGTGTGTCCTCATTTGCGGATCGCCTTCGCCGGCTTCGCTTCGTGCTCTGCGTCTCCACTCTATGCGGGCCTTCGGCTCCACGCCTGGCGCTTGTCACACATCTATCTAAATGATCTATATTTTTAAAACGTAATTCTTTGGACTGTACGTCTAACAATAAATCTATGTAAAGATAAAGTCAAGAGTCAAAATTATTTTTGAAATTTCCGTCCCTGTCTCCTCTCAGGTGACCGTGCTGCCGAAGGAAGAGGGCCGGCTCTTCTTCACCGGCCTCACGTACACATTGAACAAACTGCAGTGTACGCAGCTTCTTCTCCACCAGAGTCCACGACTCCTCGCACTCTTGGATTCAACCAAGGCAAAGGCACCGGAACCACCCGCGTGGAAACATCTCGAAAACAACAAAGACGGCCATGGCACGGCGAACAAAGTGGAGACACCCGTCGACGAGGAGGAAACGCTTTTGCAGGCTGCTGAAAAGGCCGTGGGACTACTCAAGTACGTTGAATCAGGGTGCATTGGGGATCTTGTGGACAGAGACAAGAGCTGTACACCACTCGCCCACATATCGTACGCGCCCTTCAAAACGTGCAACGTTTGAAAGGAAACCCGAATGTGTGTGATCCGGAGTGTGCCTCCAGTTGTCGTTTGATTGGGATCATCCCTTCATACTGACATATATATAAAAAAGTATTTGTATGTATGTATATACAACGTACATATAGGCAGATATACATGTATATTTGCGTAGGACACATGGAGGCCGTGTGTGGAGTCCTGCTGAAAACAGCTGGCTGCACGCGTGCGTCTTCTGCATGTTCAGAGGCAAAAATCGGTTCTTCGCTCTCACACGTTGTGTGTTGGCTAGGAGGCTGTCAGGTGCCCGTCAGACACCCGGTCGAGATCTGAACCGGTGCATTCCTCCTTTGGGTTCCCTCTCTTTTTTCGAGGCTTCTCATTCGTGTGCCTGTTGCTGTGCTGTGTTGTCCAGATTCAGCGCGGCGGCGAGCGTCCATGTGGTGGCCGAACTCCCGTTGTTGCGAGTGTCTGTTGAGGCGTACACAGCGCCTTCATCTCCTCAGTCTCGGTTGTTTTCTGCGCGCAAACGCGCCTTGACTTCCTACGGGTCTTCTGCTTTCCCGTCCGGGTCGCCGCAGGTTTTCGAGAACCCCACGAGTCGCACGTTCTTCACGCAAGGCCTCGGCGCCCTCCCGACCGCGGCAGATCCTCGTGGAGCCCCCGAGGGGACCGGTGAGGCGCCGTGTCTCCCCGGCTCTGGCGATACCTGGCCTTCGACCGCGCCGCTAGGTGCGACCGCGCTCGGCGGCGGCCTTAGGGCGAGCGGCGGGTCCTCTGGAGGCGTAGAGAACGGGGCCTGGGAGGCCGAAAGAGAGCCCCAGGACGCGGGTCGGCTCTTTGGATCCGAGCGACGGGCAGAGCGCGACGACGCGGTGTCCGATCTAGACAGCCGAGCGCGTTTCTTCCCCGATTCCTTGACGCTCATGAACTTCTCCAAGTCGCCGACGAAGTCGCTGTGGCGATCAGGCACGGGCGGCTTCGGCCGCCCTCGCAAGCTGGGCCTTCCGTGGACGAAGCGTTCCTCGTCGAGCAGCCTCGAGCACACGTGGAGTGGAGACACACAGGATGACAGACAGGATTACCATCGAAAACTCAGCCCTACAGTAAGCATCCTCGAACGCCTTGTGCACCTGTGAATACACACATATCGTCATGTATAGCAATCTATCTGTATTCCTGAGACATGTTCGTGAATCCGAGTAAGCGTGACGGCCATTTAAAATCGGGATTCGTTTTGGCGTGTGCCGAGCGCGCGAGCCAGGCGGGGTCAGTCGACGTAGGTTTGCACAGGTCAATCCGTAGGCGGTCGGAAATGAGGGTGCACAGAAACTGGCACGAATCGCCTGGAAGGCGTCTCACACCTGAGAACAAACCCGGTGATGTTAGCTGAGGGCCAGGCAAACGCGATGTCAGTGCACCCTGAGAAGTCACGCCACACTCCCCGTGCAAGAATGCAAGAACGGAACTCTTTCCCTGTGTTCTCGGGTCTCGGCTATCTCCTTGTCGGCCTTGTCTCCGTGGCGTGTCTCTCAGGCGGATGGCCCGCGGGGCCTGCGTTCTGTGCCAGAGAGCTCGGACGACGAGGACGTGGACTCGGAGCCGACGGTCGAGGGCGCCGACTCGGCCCCGCTCTTTTCTTCGAGCGACGAGGACGTGGAGCTGGCCAGGCTCCTCTTCCCGCGTCGGCGCAGCATGTGGAACGGCCCCGACGGGGCGCTGGGTGTCTCTGCTCGCCAGGAGGCGTTCTCGGAGTTCTCGCCGGGGTTCGGGGACGCGTGGGCCTTCTCGCGCCGTTTCGGTCGCGGGGAGACTGGGGGCTTCGAGGAGCGGTTTCTCAGCCGCCGCTCGCAAAGTGAGCTCTACCACGGGGCCCCGTCGCTCCAACTGGAGTCCGGCGGGTTTCGGGGCGCGAACAGGGCGGGGCGGCGGCGGGGCTTCATCGGGCCCAGTGGCGAGGCCTGTGCCTTCTCTCCAGAGGATAGAGAGTTTGGTTCGCGCTCCTGGACACTCGGGAAGCCCCGCGAAGGCCTCCAGGGAAACAGTCACTTTTACCAGGGTGGAGACGTTCGCGGATTCTCGGCGGGCGCGTCGACGCCGCTGTACACCGGCGACCCGCGACACTCGCCGGTGTGGGAAGGCCAACACCGGCTGCTCGCGCTGCACATGGAAAACGTGGGTCGGGCGCCTGTGCGCGACCTCCGCTTCGAGCTGCTGACGCCCGAGGGCGAGGCCCCCACGGCCGAGAAGGCGGCGGCGATGCGGAGACACTTCCAGGTGCTCTGGCACCCTGCATGCGAGCCCTCGGGGCTGGGACCGGCCGGGACAGTCATCTACTCCGAGGACGCAGTCGCGGAGGCTCTCGGCGCGGCGTGGCCGGGGGGCAGACGGGGCGAGGACGGAGAAGAGGGCGGACCGGGGCTAGGCGCGGGCGGCCAGAGTGAGTGCGCCAAGCGCACCCTCGAGAAGGAGACCGCGGCGCAGAGAAACGAAACAGAGAAAGAAGAGGGGGAAGGAGGCTGTGGACGCCGAGGCGGAACCGGAGAAGAAAGGGAGGTCGGAGGCGACGGACGTGACTTGATCGCTCCGGGCCAAAAGATCCGAATTTGTCTGAGATGCATTGCCAGCTCAGAGTACAGCTCCTGCATCATCCGGTAAGGCTCGAGGAAACACAAAAAGCCAGCATGTCGGGGACCATTCGACGCCAATCTGCAGTCCCCATCGAACGCTATGTTTTTCGCGCTCCACGGGAGGGCGGGCGTTCGCCACCCCCTTCCTGTCTGTGACCTAGTCATTTCTCTTTTGGATTTTTTGCTTTGCTTCTGTAGACACTGTTCGGACATCAAGCGGCGAGACCAGCAGCAAAGAATAGACAGCACAGCGGTGCATGGATATGAATATATATATATATATATATATATTTATATATATATATATATATAGATACATAGATAGATAGATCGAAAGATAGACAGATAGAAAGATAGATAGATATAGATAGATAGATAGATAGATAGATAGATAGATAGATAGATAGATAGAAAGATAGATAGATATAGATAGATAGATAGATATAGATAGATAGATAGATAGCTATAGATAGATAGATAGATAGATAGATAGATAGATAGATAGATAGATAGATAGATAGATAGATAGATAGCTATAGATAGATAGATAGATAGATAGATAGATAGATAGATAGATAGATAGAAAGATAGATAGATATAGATAGATAGATAGATAGATAGATAGATAGATAGATAGATAGAAAGATAGATAGATATAGATAGATAGATAGATAGATATAGATAGATAGATAGATAGCTATAGATAGATAGATAGATAGATAGATAGATAGATAGATAGATAGCTATAGATAGATAGATAGATAGATAGATAGATAGATAGATAGATAGATAGATAGATAGCTATAGATAGATAGATAGATAGATAGATAGATAGATAGATAGATAGATAGATAGATAGATAGATAGATAGATACTGAAAGAGGCAGATGTCTCTCTGCACCCATCAGTATGTAGATATATCAAATCGTGTTGCGGGTTTTTTCTGCCACGGGGTTCTACGCTGTCTAGTGTCTTTCGCGCGTTCCTTGTCTGTTCTTCCTTCCGCTCTGTGGTGCGCTGTCCATCCCGTTTCCTTGCGCATTTTGTTCTGCTGCGTCCGCTTTTTGGTGCTCGATCGGTGGCCGGATGCTGGATCCCTGTCTCCACATACGCCTGACAGGCTGCCTTCTCCGTGTCGCCTGTCCG